>NC_090256.1:68989611-68999611 GCF_037325665.1 Littorina saxatilis
GGTGATAAGTGAAAGGTGTTTGTTTGGCTAGTTAGTTTTCTGGCTGGCTGGGCGATAAGTGAAAGGTGTTTGTTTGGCTAGTTAGTTTTCTGGCTGGCTGGGCGATAAGTGAAAGGGAGTTTGTTTGGCTAGTTAGCTTTCTGGCTGGCTGGGTGATACGTGAAAGGTGTTTGTTTGGCTAGTTAGTTTTCTGGCTGGCTGGGTGATAAGTGAAAGGTGTTTGTTTGGCTAGTTAGTTTTCTGGCTGGCTGGGTGATAAATGAAAGGTGTTTGTTTGGCTAGTTAGTTTTCTGGCTGGCTGGGTGATAAGTGAAAGGTGTTTGTTTGGCTAGTTAGTTTTCTGGCTGGCTGGGCGATAAGTTAAAGCAGCAGAACACCGAGAGTACATCTTTCATACCGACCAGCTGAGGACCGTGGCTAGAGAAGCGTGACTTCTGTCACAGACTGTCAGTTCACTACAGGCTGTGGCTAGAGAAGCGTGACTTCTGTCACAGACTGTCAGTTCTCTACAGGCTGTTTGTGGCTACAGAAGCGTGATTTCTGTCACAGATTGTCAGTACTCTACAGGCTGTTTGTGGCTAGAGAAGCGTGATATCTGTCACAGATTGTCAGTACTCTACAGGCTGTTTGTGGCTAGAGAAGCGTGATTTCTGTCACAGACTGTAAGTACACTACAGGCTGTTTCACTTTTCTTTGGATTCTTTTTATTTGCTTTCGGTACCTATTCGTGCCAGTCGATGTGTCATTCAACCATTAAATGGAACAATGTCCTGTAGAATTAAATTGAGAAATGTACTGTAGAATGTACGCCTGTGTTGGCGTCGGTCCAAGTATAAGATGAAAGTGGGTCAGAGACGTGTCCCACTGTAATTGTCTCCCGTCGACTGAAGCACGGTGACTTATGGTCTTCTCTTCTACGGAACGTGGATCGTATCAACTGATGCATCAAATTGATGCATCCAAAACCAAGATTTGATGCATCATTTTCACAATTTGATGCATCATTTTCACAAAAGGATGCATCATTTTCAAAAAGTGCATCATTTTTCAAAACTGATGCATCCGATACGAAAATGATGCATCCTTTTAGAAAATGATACATCATTTTGATGCATCATTTTGATGCATTACTTTCGGTTTTGTATGCATGCGAAAGATCATTCATTTCCGTTGTTTCCGTAAGAAATGCCTGAGCATGGAAAAACTTGAAATGACATTTTGACGAATATCAGTAAACAGATGCCGTCAGCACCTCCTTCTCCGGGGTCCTGATTTGGCCTATTTAGGTCCGCTGGACCCGAAAAGCAACAGCTAACCAACCTCCTTCTCCTTCGTTTCTCGCCTCCTGCCGTCTTTGCTCGACTAGCTGTTTGAACCACATCTTCTTCCAAACCGTCAATTACACTTGCCATGATTTCGGAAAAAATTCCTGCTGGTAGTGGGATTGGGAATGGCGCGTACAAAAGAGGCTTAGAAATAGTTTGTTTCGCTTCGTATTCTGGTTCAAATTTTGCTTTTTTGCTCGGCACTTTCCGGGAAAACCCGAAAATTCTGATGCATCAAAACGATGCATAAAATTCGTGGTTTTGGATGCATCAATTTCCTGCATCAGTTGATACGATCCGCGTTCCGTACTCTTCACATACCTTATCTGTTGGTGCACCGGTACGGCGTACCGTGCGAGAGGCTTGGCTTGAGTTGTTATTGTGGTTATGTTCCTTTTTTTCACAACAACACCACCCCCCACCCTCCACCACCCCCCAACCAAAGTCATACTAAGGAACAGCTAAAAAAAATTAAAAAAACAATAATAAAAAAAAAACGCAACTTAAAGGCACAGGACGCCTCCCGTAAACCATCACAGATACGGTCAGGCTTCTACACACAGTACAAACACCCTTTCATTCACCGCTTGAGAACATCCTAGGTGCCCTCCGTAAAGAGCGAACAATTTTCAAAGAATTTATTTTTGCGTGGTTTATCTTGCCCCTGAGCCATCGTAAACCCGTGTGATCCAGTTTCACTTTTCCACAATGTAGTCGTCAGTTAGTAATTTGAATGCGACTCGATGTGAGCTTATCTGCAATAGCACGTTTTTATGCACGAAACAAACGGCTGTGGTTCACAAGAACTCTCGCGATGGCTTTTGACTGTTGAGAGGAACTGGCGATATGCATAAACCGTCGTCTGCTACGACCCTTGCGTGACCCTGCTTCCGGGCTTTAAAGAATGTTTGTGTAACATAACTAACAAGCTGTCAATTTATTATTTAGATTTTAAAAGTTAGGTCCAGCGCAAAAACGCACCACGGTCCAAAAACATTCCGATAATCATCGGTCCACGGCTATCGCCAGTTTAGAATGAGACCCGAAGGGAAGTAACTCATTTTTGACCTGAGTTCAGGATGGGTCCAAAAAGTGTTCGAGACAATCTGCAAAATTAATTCTTTAAAAATTGCTCGCTCTTTACATAGGGCACCTATGATGTTCTCGTTTGGTGAGCGTTCAAATGGAAGGGTGTTTGTACTGTGTGTAAAAGCCTGACAGTATCTGTGATGGTTTACGGGAGGCTTACTGTGCCTTTAATGAAAATAAAAACAAACAGAAAAAGCACACAAACTCACACAACAATAAACCCCCGCTTCAATCTCCTTTCCAAAAATGATTTTATTTCACAGTACTATACACAATCTGTCATTGAAACCGTGACGCTTTCCTTCTTCTTGTACGTTTCCCTTGTCTGGGTTGTGAAGAGGCCAACTCATCATCACTTTGAGCGAGTGCATGAGAAGGGCGGGCTATTTCAGACAGCGCGGAGTCATTGGATGCCGCTGTGTAAAAAGGCCGCGGCTATTTCTGGTCCTAGGCGGCACACACAATCCATTGACGATCGATACCAGAGACTGGCCTCAATTTGATCTTTTCCCTTTTTTCTCTGGCACTGTCTGTCTCTCCGCCTTATTCCTCCTCTGCAGCCCAACCCCCACCCTCTCCCCCCCTCAACGACTATGATGCCCTCGGTCTCTTTTTTCCACAGCTTTTTTTTTCTCACATTGTCTCTCTACTCTCTAGATCTCTCCCTCTCCTTTCTTGCCCCGCTTCCTCTCATCTTGGTTAGGATTACTGAGTTATATATAGACGTAACTCAGTGGTTAGGATAGACTTCTCTTTTCACACTTATCTCACAATGCGTACCTCCTTCCTCTACCCCCCCCCCCCCCCCCCCTCTTCATCATTCTTGACCCAGTTTTGTCCTGTTTTTCCCGTTTTCGTGCTCTGTGTGTACACCCCGTGGCCCACCCCTTGGTCTCAGCACACTCGGACAGATTGCTAGGATGGGGATGTAGAGGGTGTGTGTGTCCTTTCCACAGCACTGAGACCGGTCACATCGGCTAGCCGCTGTCCTTGACCTTTACCTTGATATTTCTTCTGTTCATTCTTCACTGACCTGCTCTATGTTCATTCTTCACTGACCTGCTCTATGTTCATTCTTCTAGAAGCTTTATAAGCCAAGGCGAGTGTGTGGGGCCATGTCCAGGCTCGGTCCGCTGGAAACAGAAAGGAAGTGCCTCGCCAGACTCTATTGGTCTCGGTCTGTGAAAGGAAGTGCCTCGCCAGACTCTGTTGGTCTCAGTCCGTGAAAAGAAGTGCCTCGCCAGACTCTATTGGTCTCGGTCTGTGAAAGGAAGTGCCTCGCCAGGCTCTATTGGTCTCGGTCTGTGAAAGGAAGTGCCTCGCCAGACTCTATTGGTCTCGGTCTGACCATCTGTATCTACGCCCCCACCCCCACCCTGCCGTTAAAACCCTAACTAGTGTAGTCTGTTTTCGTGTAGATCTTAGTAGATGTTGACATACTAATACTTTCGTCTCCTTTACAACCAGAACAAATTGTATCCAGTGGTGGCTTTTTCTGGTGTGTCTCTCTTTTTGAAATGAGAGTAAAGTTGGAGTATGATCTTGTTCCTTCTTATTGTCATTGTTCAAAGACCACTATTTTCCTTTTCGTTCTGAACTGCTAACCTTGACTGCCCAAGACTGGGTCAGTCCCCATTTCACCACCAGTCGCATTCTTTTCCATCAATCTCTCTCACACCCACACATACTCCCACCCCAGTACCATTATTACATTTGCAGCCTTTATGGTTTGATTTCACCGTTGACCTAACTTGTTACCTCAGCGCCACCGGGGAACCCGGCCGTTCGATAGCTTTTCTGATTGCATATGGGGATACCAGAGATCATGCATCATTCTGCCACCTAGCTCTGGTCTTTCTGTCACCTAGCTCTGGTCTTTCTGTCACCTAGCTCTGGTCTTTCTGTCACCTAGCTCTGGTCTTTCTGTCACCTAGCTCTGGTCTTTCTGTCACCTAGCTCTGGTCTTTCTGTCACCTAGCTCTAGCTCTGGTCTTTCTGTCACCTAGCTCTGGTCATTCTGTCACCTAGCTCTGGTCTTTCTGTCACCTAGCTCTGGTCTTTCTGTCACCTAGCTCTGGTCTTTCTGTCACCTAGCTCTGGTCTTTCTGTCACCTAGCTCTGGTCTTTCTGTCACCTAGCTCTGGTCTTTCTGTCACCTAGCTCTGGTCTTTCTGTCACCTAGCTCTAGTCTTTCTGTCACCTAGCTCTGGTCTTTCTGTCATCTAGCTCTGGTCTTTCTGTCACCTAGCTCTGGTCATTCTGTCACCTAGCTCTGGTCTTTCTGTCACCTAGCTCTGGTCTTTCTGTCACCTAGCTCTAGCTCTGGTATTTCTGTCACCTAGCTCTGGTCATTCTGTCACCTAGCTCTGGTCTTTCTGTCACCTAGCTCTGGTCTTTCTGTCACCTAGCTCTGGTCTTTCTGTCACCTAGCTCTGGTCTTTCTGTCACCTAGCTCTGGTCATTCTGTCACCTAGCTCTGGTCTTTCTGTTACCTAGCTCTGGTCTTTCTGTCACCTAGCTCTGGTCATTCTGTCACCTAGCTCTGGTTATTCTGTCACCTAGCTCTGGTCTTTCTGTCACCTAGCTCTGGTCTTTCTGTCACCTAGCTCTAGCTCTGGTCTTTCTGTCACCTAGCTCTGGTCATTCTGTCACCTAGCTCTGGTCTTTTTGTCACCTAGCTCTGGTCTTTCTGTCACATAGCTCTGGTCATTCTGTCACCTAGCTCTGGTCATTCTGTCACCTAGCTCTGGTCATTCTGTCACCTAGCTCTGGTCTTTCTGTCACCTAGCTCTGGTCTTTCTGTCACCTAGCTCTGGTCATTCTGTCACCTAGCTCTGGTCATTCTGTCACCTAGCTCTTGTCATTCTGTCACCTAGCTCTGGTCATTCTGTCACCTAGCTCTGGTCTTTCTGTCACCTAGCTCTGGTCTTTGTGTCACCTAGCTCTGGTCATTCTGTCACCTAGCTCTGGTCTTTCTGTCACCTAGCTCTGGTCTTTCTGTCACCTAGCTCTGGTCTTTCTGTCACCTAGCTCTGGTCTTTCTGTCACCTAGCTCTGGTCTTTCTGTCACCTAGCTCTGGTCTTTCTTCTCAGTTAGGTCGACCTACTTTTTGCTTGTATTCAGATTTTGGTATATTATCGAGATATCGAATTTATATCAGTTCCGACCTTCCGTATTTGCAGGTGAAAGGACAGAAGAGTGTGCATTGTTCTGTAGTCTGTGGTGTTTTAGTTAGTTATTCTGTCCCAGTGTCTTCCTCGTGTTGATATGGTAGGGTCTGGTTATACATGGTTTGAGAAAACAGTGAGTGTGTGAAATTTATGGGTTCTATAAATGTATAGCCTTGAACTGCAACTCGAAAACTGTGAAAAAACACAAAAAAGGCTTCTTCGGGCAAATTGAGTTGGGTGAAAGGTGTCGGTCTTTAAACTTTGAGATGCGCACTTGTATAACTGTGTGCTTGTTTGCTTCCATGGCAAGTCTGGTGTGCTTCTGGAACCTACATTGCGAGCGTTTCTTTCGTGTTATTGTAGACTGGTTGGGCCTAAAGTATTGAACATGATGTGTATTGGTTTGGACATGTGTTATTTTCGTACTTACCTCATGGCGTCGAGCATGTCCTGATACACAGAGAGAGAGAGAGAGAGAGAGAGAGAGAGAGAGAGAGAGAGAGAGAGAGAGAGAGAGAGAGAGAGAGACAGAGAGAGACAGAGACAGAGAGACAGACAGAGATAGACAGACAGAGAGACAGACAGAGAGAGAGTGAGAGTGAGAGTGAGAGTGAGAGAGAGAGAGAGAGGGAGAGAGAGTGAGAGAGAGAGTGAGAGAGAGAGAGAGAATCTTTCTAGTCTCTCCAATACAATCTCTCTCGTCGTGTGTGTGAATCTTTCCAGTCTCTCCTATACAATCTCTCTCGTCGTGTGTGTGAATCTTTCCAGTCTCTCCTATACAATCTCTCTCGCCGTGTGTGTGAATCTTTTCAGTCTCTCCTATACAATCTCTCTCGTCCTGTGTGTGTGTGAATCTTTCCAGTCTCTCCTATACAATCTCTCTCGCCGTGTGTGTGAATCTTTTCAGTCTCTCCTATACAATCTCTCTCGTCGTGTGTGTGAATCTTTCCAGTCTCTCCTATACAATCTCTCTCGTCGTGTGTGTGAATCTTTCCAGTCTCTCCTATACCATCTCTCTCGTCGTGTGTGTGAATCTTTCCAGTCTCTCCTATACAATCTCTCTCGTCGTGTGTGTGAATCTTTCCAGTCTCTCCTATACAATCTCTCTCGTCGTGTGTGTGAATCTTTTCAGTCTCTCCTATACAATCTCTCTCGTCGTGTGTGTGTGAATCTTTCCAGTCTCTCCTATACAATCTCTCTCGTCGTGTGTGTGAATCTGTTCAGTCTCTCCTATACAATCTCTCTCGCTGTGTGTGTGTGTGTGTGTGTGTGTGTGTGTGTGTGTGTGTGTGTGTGTTGTGTGTGTGTGTGTGTGTGTGTGTGTGTATGTGTGTGTGTGTGTGTGTGTGTGTGTGTGAATCTTTCCAGTCTTTCCTATACAATCTCTCTCGCTGTGTGTGTGAATCTTTCCAGTCTCTCCTATACAATCTCTCTCGCTGTGTGTGAATCTTTCCAGTCTCTCCTATACAATCTCTCTCGCTGTGTGTGAATCTTTCCAGTCTCTCCTATACAATCTCTCTCGCTGTGTGTGTGTGTGAATCTTTCCAGTCTCTCCTATACAATCTCTCTCGTTGTGTGTGTGAATCTTTCCAGTCTCTCCTATACAATCTCTCTCGCCGTGTGTGTGAATCTTTCCAGTCTCTCCTATACAATCTCTCTCGCCATGTGTGAGAATCTTTCCAGTCTCTCCTATGCAATGTCTCTTGCCGTTTGTGAGAATCTTTCCAGTCTCTCCTATACAATCTCTCTCGCCGTGTGTGTGAATCTTTCCAGTCTCTCCTATACAATCTCTCACGCTGTGTGTGAGAATCTTTCCAGTCTCTCCTATACAATCTCGCTCGCGGTTTGTGAGAATCTTTCCAGTCTCTCCTATACAATCTCTCACGCTGTGTGTGAGAATCTTTCCAGTCTCTCCTATACAATCTCTCTCGTCGTGTGTGTGAATCTTTCCAGTCTCTCCTATACAATCTCTCTCGCCGTGTGTGTGTGAATCTTTCCAGTCTCTCCTATACAATCTCTCTCGCCATGTGTGAGAATCTTTCCAGTCTCTCCTATACAATGTCTCTTGCCGTTTGTGAGAATCTTTCCATTCTCTCCCATACAATCTCTCTCGCCGTGTGTGTGAATCTTTCCAGTCTCTCCTATACAATCTCTCACGCTGTGTGTGAGAATCTTTCCAGTCTCTCCTATACAATCTCGCTCGCTGTTTGTGAGAATCTTTCCAGTCTCTCCTATACAATCTCTCACGCTGTGTGTGAGAATCTTTCCAGTCTCTCCTATACAATCTCGCTCGCTGTTTGTGAGAATCTTGCCAGCTTTCCCATAACTATAAGGACTCCATGTTGGAGTGATGTGGCTTGCTCTGTCTTCCGGTATCGATAACATGGATGACAAGGGCAAGAGTCCTCACTTTATGGGGTGTGGGCACAGAGATATAGATTTATATCTGTGGACGTAGGGATACATTGGGTAGGCTTGCTTTTGTGTCAGGGATGCATTGGGTTGGCTTGCTTTTCTGTCAGGGATGCATTGGGTTGGCTTGCTTTCAGTCTGTCAGGGATACATTGGGTTGGCTTGCTTTTCTGTCAGGGATACATTGGGTTGGCTTGCTTTTCTGTCAGGGATGCATTGGGTTGGCTTGCTTTTCTGTCCGGGGTGATGGTGGTGTTGTGGTGTGTCTGTGTGTGTGTGTCTGTGTGTCTGTTTGGGAGGCAGCCGATGTTCCCCCAGGTCTATGTCCCCCCAGGTCTATGTTCCCCCAGGTCTAATATATTATGTCATATCATGTCATGATTGTGTCATGTTATGTCATATGACATGGCAATTGACATTTCTGCCCTGGGGGAACTTCGAAATTTATAGAAATCTGAAATGGAGTAAACTCTGTGTGGGGTGTGTACTTGGGTGTGTACTTTTCCCGCCAATAATGTCTCCAAACTGCCCGTCATTTCCCAAAAAGCCCAAAAGCGGTAGGCCTACAGGGCGCCTACAGAAGTTACTGCATTCCGTTGCAATACACAACGGATCTATTCTTTTATTCAGCCTCTCTCTTGGCCTGTTTGTTGGTAGCTAGCCTACTGAAAAAGCTTGGGGTTTCAGTAAAAGGAGCTGACTACTCTTTCTGCCAGTACATTATAGAGAGCCTTACTTATAGAGAAATTTAGGTTATAAGGGCTAGAAGCCCAAGACAGTCAATCTGAAGCTAGGCACTTCCACTTATTGCCAAGCAGCAAGCAAGCAGATTTCTCTGTTCAAAATGGATGAAGCGTTATGTGTCAGTGTTTGTCTCTTTTCTCTCCTCCTCCCTCCTTTTACTTGCAACAATATGCAAAGATAATTTTGTCCCAGACTTAGAGCGTAGAGATGGCCAAATCTCAGCAGAAATGACAGAGAAAAATTTGATACTGAGTCTGACTACCGACAAACCGAGGTGCCAAACTGCCGTCGGCCGGTTGTGATAACAATGTAAACAAACACCCGCCACACTCACCATGCCCGGCACGGCCACCTTCTACACCTTCCCTCTCGGGACATGACATGACATATGACATAACATGACATGATTTATAATATGACATGTCTTGACACATGACATGAAACATGACATGACATATAACGTGACACATGACGTGACATATGACATGACACGACTTATAGCACGATATATAGCATGACATATGACACGACATATTGCTTGCCATGACATGATATATGACATGACATGCGACATGGCATATGCCACGACATGTGGCATGATATGTAACATGACACGTGACAAGACACGTGTGGCTTGACATGTGAAATGACATATGGCATGACACATGACCTGACATGTAAAGTAATAACACGAATAACACGAACAGACAGACACTTCACCTGGACGTTTACGCATACATGTATACACACAAAAATAGTTGATACTTATTAGTGACATAATATGACATATGGCATGACATGACATGACACATGGTATGACTGGGGGAGGAACATGGACCTGGGGGAACATAGACCTGGGGGAACACAGACCTGGGGGAACATAGACCTGGGGGAACATAGACCTGGGGGAACATAGACATGCTCCCGTCTGTTTGTGTGTGTTTGTATGTGTGTGTCTGTTAGTGTCTGAGTAATACAGATAGACAGACAGACAGACAGACAGACAGACAGACAGACAGACAGACAAAAACAGACACAAACACAGAGACACTGGAACAAGCACAACAATTCGTACGGGAAAGAACTCACTTGGAGATCTTTACAAAAGTTACCGACATAATCATAATGCCATGATGATGGTTATAATATTGAGGAGAACAACAATTACCGTGTTCATTTGTCTCTTGTTTTCTTGTCATACAATCTTTCCACAGCCAAGAAAAAAACACAGCATTAGTTGGAAGCAGATGTTTCTGGTA
>NC_090256.1:69004611-69044756 GCF_037325665.1 Littorina saxatilis
ACGGGACTAAGAACGCTTGGTGGGGAAAATGGTCAGCGCGATTCTGTCGCTGCACGCTTTCCCCATGCGGGGACAGCAGCCCGGTCTTCCTTGAGGGAATTCCCTAAAGACAACAAAATAAACCAGATACCAAACCAAATAACTAATGGATGGCTGAAGACTTTTTGTAGTCCAAAACTCATGACTGCGCGAACCTAGTACTCTGGTCTCGTCTCAGCTTACCTCGGAAGTCGTCCGCCTTTGACTTGTACCTTGACATCTATAGGGGACCGAGGAGCTTATTAGTCAAGCGCCATGTTCTTTGGCGACCAGGAATGGGAGATGGTGAAAACCAGGTGATGTTTATTGATCGGCTGGAAGATTGTCTCTCGTCCCCTCACACGGAGGACTACAATGGAACGTCCCTTTTGGGACCTCGGCAAATCCGTCAACATCAGGTCAGGAGGGAACTTTGCTGGGTCAACATCAGGTCAGGAGGGAACTTTGCTGGGTCAACATCAGGTCAGGAGAGAACTTTGCTGGGTCAACATCAGGTCAGGAGGGAACTTTGCTGGGTCAACATCAGGTCAGGAGGGAACTTTGCTGGGTTTCAGTGCGGTGTTTGGGGAAGAATTGCACGGTTGTTAGGGTGACCTAAAGTATTGTGAGGAATGGAATGACAAGGGCAGCTCTGCTTGTATTCTTTTCACGTGCTTTCTTTGGTGCTTCTGTCTGTGTGGGTGTGGGTGTGTGTGGGTGTGTGCGCCGTTTATGTCTGTCGTAGACGTGAACTCGCGGGGGGGGGGGGGGGGGGGTAGGTGCTCGACAGAACAGCAGGAGCAGGTGGGTCTCAACAGGTGAGAGAAATTCGGGGGGGGGGGGGGGGGGCTGAGACAGGAGTTTGAGAGGGGGGCGGGGTATCACCCCCAGATCTTTAGTTTTGAGAGGTATTGTCAGCGAGCAGCGTTGAAAGAAATGGTGGCTGTTTGCGGAACATATCCTCTGGCTCCATTCTGCCTCTGCCCTTTTCTTCCCCTTGAGGCCGATGACCTCGAACACCTTGGGTCGTGTCTTCACGGTGAACCGTTCATCTGATCCCTGGCTGAACCTGGCCCCCATTGTGACGGGCAAGCCCGTGCTTGTGGCGGGTACTCTTGCCGTGTCGAGCAAGTGGCTACACTAGATTTGCTCGACCAACGGTGTAGAACGATAACTCGGTGTAACTCCATGTCATGCGTACGGCAATGCATTCTTTAAACTATTCGAATATATATCATTTAAACCAACATAGCCAATCAGGCAATCAATGAATCAACCAATGATCCAACAAACACAACTAGACACACCTAGCCGAGCCAAACTGGAAGGCTGAGCAACCTCAACCAAAGCGACCAAACGAGCTGACCAAGTTGAGCGTCCCGACCCGAGGTGAAAGGTAATGCTGCACACAGCGGCTCAACTAGACTTCTCAAACTCATCGATACGAAATTATAATTTATAGCAAAATACTCCCTCTCCCTCTCCCTCTCCCTCCCTCTCCCTCTCCCTCTCCCTCCCTCTCCCTCTCCCTCTCCCTCTCCTCTCTCTCTCTCTCTCTCTCTCCCTCTCCCTCTCCCTCTCCCTCTCTCTCTCTCTCTCCTCTCCCTCTCTCTCCTCTCTCCCCTCTCTCTCTCTCTCTCCCTCTCTCTCCCTCTCTCTCTCTCTCTCTCTCTCTCCCTCTCCCTCTCTCTCTCTCTCTCTCTCTCTCTCTCTCTCTCTCTCTCTCCCTCTCTCTCTTATTGTTGGACCATCTGGGACTCTGCCAGTGCAAATATTATAAAACCACTGTATAGTCTACACAAACCACTGTACAGTCTACACAAACGAGCACTGAAATCAATTCTATTAAAACAATCCAGTCTCGTTTTCGACGATTATAAGAAACTTAAGATTTTGCCCTTAAAAGAAAGATTTAAATCAAATAACGGCGTGCTCCTTCACAAAATCCTTTCTGGCCATGCACCACGTGCTTTTATTACAAAATGTAAAGCCAAACCAAGCCGAAAATTCAATGTCCCCATTCCACGGATAGATCTCTTTAAATCAAGTTTAGCTTATTCTGGCAGCGTTTTGAGGACATCTCTCCCGGAATCAGTTGGAGTCCCAACGAGTCTCAATACTTTCAAAAAACACCTCTCATTACATTTAATGTTAAATTACGAAAAGTCACAGGGATGGAAGACTTCGTTCTGATTATTTTCATATTAATCATATCTGTCCATTATAGCATCATTGTTTCATTAAACATGTTCTGGCAATTTCCCAATTTTGATCATAACGCAAGAATTTGTGTATAGCCTGCAACGTGTATATATAGTCCTGTGAATAGTTTTTTCTGTATTTTTATGTTTTATTAATTTACTTTTATGCTTATCCTTTGTAATTGTTTTACGTTTGTACATTATGTAAGATTAGAGTAGTCCCTCTCTGGGCGAGGGCTGGTTGAAAAGAAGCTCGTTTATATTGCTTATGCCACAACCCTCGTATAATAAAATTTGATTTGATTTGATTTGATTTGATTTGATTTGATTAGATCTCTCTCTCTCTCTCTCTCTCTCTCTCTCTCTCCCTCTCTCTCTCTCTCTCTCTCTCTCTCTCTCTCTCTCCCTCCCTATCTCTCTCTCTCTCTCTCTCTCTCTCTCTCTCTCTCTCTTTTGTGGGGTGGCAGACTGACCGGACTGTTGACCACCACTGGAATCGAGAGGCCCAAGTTAAGTCAATAGAAACACTTTGACAGCGCGCGTGGAGTGACCAGTATTTACCTTGACATTGCTATGCGGCGCGGTCAGCGTATAGACAAGGGCCGGTGTGACGTTTTCATCTTTCGCCGTGTTGATATTTCGCTTCTCGGCCTCGTTGATGTAGTATAAACTCTACACTGAACAAAAAAACACCCTTCGATAGTACTGATGAGCGACCTTGTGTACCTTACATTCATGGGGCCAAATTTGTCCAACCAATTTGTTTTTTTTAACTTAGAAATTTGATTCATCCTAAAATGTTTTCCTTCTTACTCAAGGGACGTAACCACTCAGTACACGTTTTCGAAGAATTCGATTTTGGGGGTGAAATCTATTACATTTTACCACCAATTTTCTTCACATGCAAGAAACTGACATGCTTTTCGTCCATAAATAATTTCACTTAATTTTACCAGGAAACAACATTTCAGTCTTGAGTATATGTCGAGGGGGAAATATGTACACAGGCGAAAGATGAAATCGTGACACCGGTCATCCGTGGCCAGAGGACAATCCGAAGTGACACTTGCCCCCGTTCTCCGGGTCACTCACTGCTCGCCGCACTGGGAGGAAGAGCGACCCGGCTTGACATGACAGGGTTAGGGTTAGTGACGGTCATTACCCCACTGCCCCATTGATGGCGTTGGCCCCTCCCCCACCCCTCTCTCCCCTCCCCCGCAGTGCCGGTAAAGTGGGGCAGTTGCATCAGGCTGGCCGAAATCCAGGCCGGTCGGCTGGTCAGTCAGTGTTGTTGTTGTGGGGCCACCATTGTACTGCACTGACTCATGTAGTGGGACAGCAGCGAAGGGGCGACGGGGAATGAGAGACTGGCTGTTTGGGTCTGACATTATTGTATTGTGGCTTTCGCTGATGGATGGAGAAGAGACAGTTTATCTGTGGACTCCTATTTTATGGAGCTGTATTTGTTTGACCCGTAAGAAGTAACATCCATGGCATAGAGCTATAGATTTGTATGGCCCGTAAGAAGTAACATCCATGTCATAGAGCTATAGATTTGTTTGACCCGTAAGAAGTAACATCCATGTCATAGAGCTATATATTTGTTTGACCCGTAAGAAGTAACATCCATGTGATAGAGCTATTATTTGGTTGACCCGAAAGAAGTAACATCCATGTAATAGAGCTATAGATTTGTTTGACCTGAAAGAAGTAACATCCTATGGTATTGACCAGCGATCGAGCTGGTCCAAGTGGACAACAGCTTTTCTCTCATTGACTGGATATTGTACTGCTCTCATGTGTATCTACCCTACTCTCTGGATATTGTACTGCTCTCATGTGTATCTACCCTACTCTCTGGATATTGTACTGCTCTCATGTTTATCTACCCTACTCTCTGGATATTCTACTGCTCTCATGTTTTAAATCTACCCCACTCTCTGGATATTCTACTGCTCTCATGTTTTAAATCTACCCCACTCTCTGGATATTGTACTGCTCTCATGTGTATCTATCCCACTCTCTGGATATTCTACTGCTCTCATGTTTATCTACCCTACTCTCTGGATGTTTGTTTGTTTGTTTGCTTAACGCCCAGCCGACCACGAAGAGCCATATCAGGGCGGTGCTGCTTTGACATATAACGTGCGCCACACACAAGACAGAAGTCGCAGCACAGGCTTCATGTCTCACTCAGTCACATTATTCTGACACCGGACCAACCAGTCCTAGCACTAACCCCATAATGCCAGACGCCAGGCGGAGCAGCCACTAGATTGCCAATTTTAAAGTCTTAGGTATGACCCGGCCGGGGTTCGAACCCACGACCTCCCGATCACGGGGCGGACGCCTTACCACTAGGCCAACCGTGCCGGTCTACTCTCTGGATATTCTACTGCTCTCATGTGTATACCCTACTCTCTGGATATTGTACTGCTCTCGTGTGTATCTATCCCACCCTCTGGATATTCTACTGCTCTCATGTGTATCTACCCTACTCTCTGGATATTCTACTGCTCATGTTTATCTACCCTACTCTCTGGATATTCTACTGCTCACATGTGTATCTACCCTACTCTCTGGATATTCTACTGCTCTCATGTTTATCTACTCTACTCTCTGGATATTCTACTGCTCTCGTGTATATCTATCCCACTGTCTGGATATTCTACTGCTCTCATGTGTATCTACCCTACTCTCTGGATATTCTACTGCTCTCATGTGTATCTATCCCACTCTCTGGATATTCTACTGCTCTCATGTTTATCTACCCTACTCTCTGGATATTGTACTGCTCTCATGTGTATCTACCCTACTCTCTGGATATTGTACTGCTCTCATGTGTATCTACCCTACTCTCTGGATATTCTACTGCTCTCATGTTTATCTACCCTACTCTCTGGATATTGTACTGCTCTCATGTGCATCTACCCTACTCTCTGGATATTCTACTGCTCTCATGTTTATCTACCCTACTCTCTGGATATTCTACTGCTCTCGTGTGTATCTATCCCACTGTCTGGATATTGTACTGCTCTCATGTGTATCTACCCTACTCTCTGGATATTGTACTGCTCTCATGTGTATCTACCCTACTCTCTGGATATTGTACTGCTCTCATGTGTATCTACCCTACTCTCTGGATATTCTACTGCTCTCATGTGTATCTACCCTACTCTCTGGATATTCTACTGCTCATGTGTATCTACCCTACTCTCTGGATATTGTACTGCTCTCATGTGTATCTACCATACTCTCTGGATATTCTACTGCTCTCATGTGTATCTACCCTACTCTCTGGATATTCTACTGCTCTCATGTGTATCTACCCTACTCTCTGGATATTCTACTGCTCTCATGTGTATCTATCCCACCCTCTGGATATTCTACTGTCAAGCTCAGAATTTTAGACTGGGCTCTC
Source organism: Littorina saxatilis (assembly GCF_037325665.1). NCBI lineage: Eukaryota > Metazoa > Mollusca > Gastropoda > Littorinimorpha > Littorinidae > Littorina > Littorina saxatilis. The sequence goes on from NC_090256.1 coordinate 69,010,252, forward strand.
ATACTGTACTGAGATTTTTATTAAGATATTCTGACCTTCACGAGAAGTACTACAGTCTGCTACAGACTGCACAGCAGTTTCTCAATTACAGTGACAGTGGTTACCTTGTTATTATGTGTAGTGTTTGACAGTGACAGTGGTTACCTTGCTATTCTGTGTAGTGTTTGTCAGTGACAGTGCTGTCCTTCTTATTCTGTGTAGTGTTTGTCAGTGCCAGTGGTTACCTTGTTATTCTGTGTAGTCTTAAACAGTAACGGTGGTTACCTTGTTATTCTGTGTAGTGTTTGACAGTGACAGTGGTTACCTTGTTATTCTGTGTAGTGTTTGACAGTGACAGTTGTTATACCTTGTTATTCTGTGTAGTGTTTGACAGTGACAGTGGTTACCTTGTTATTCTGTGTAGTGTTTGACAGTGACAGTGGTTACCTTGTTATTCTGTGTAGTGTTTGACAGTGACAGTGGTTACCTTGTTATTCTGTGTAGTGTTTGACAGTGACAGTGGTTACCTTGTTATTCTGTGTTGTGTTTGACAGTGACAGTGGTTACCTTGTTATTCTGTGTAGTGTTTGACAGTGACAGTTGTTACCTTGTTATTCTGTGTAGTGTTTGACAGTGACAGTGGTTACCTTGTTATTCTGTGTTGTGTTTGACAGTGACAGTGGTTACCTTGTTATTCTGTGTAGTGTTTGACATCAGTGACAGTGGTTACCTTGTTATTCTGTGTAGTGTTTGACATCAGTGACAGTGGTTACCTTGTTATTCTGTGTAGTGTTTGACAGTGACAGTGGTTACCTTGTTATTCTGTGTAGTGTTTGACAGTGACAGTGGTTACCTTGTTATTCTGTGTAGTGTTTGACAGTGACAGTGGTTACCTTGTTATTCTGTGTAGTGTTTGACAGTGACAGTTGTTACCTTGTTATTCTGTGTAGTGTTTGACAGTGACAGTGGTTACCTTGTTATTATGTGTAGTGTTTGCCTTTCTGGCTCCTTTCTTTCGCACCGTTCTCAATCGATATTGCAGAATAGGCAAAGAGTCAAGTGAAATGACGAAGCCAATATGGTACTATGCACGTCCGTGGACACTGCTGTCACAGTGGGATTCCAACCCGGCCTCATTGCACGGGCCACATGACAAGAGTGGTCATTTCATGGTGAGGGCGGTTGCTTAGAAAAGGCTGGGCGAGCAGAGACGAGAGCTTCCTTTGTGACAATAAAAAGTCGTGTGTGTGTGTGAAGACGGCTGGCCGTGATCTAAACCTGGCCTGGCTGGAGACAGCTCTGACGTCACAGCACGTGCTGCGCGACTGACCCATTTCCTGCCTCTGACACTCTCCCTTGTCTCTTCTTGATCTCTCTCCCTCCCTCTCTCTCTCTCTCTATCTCTATCTCGCTCTCTCTGTCTGGTGTTGTGTGTGTAGGAGAGAATGAGAGAGAGAGAGAGTTCCATACAACCAGTACTGTAGTCATGAAGTTAAGCAGTCACCCGCTTACACCAACACTCACCATCACCATTACTACTGTATTAGACAACACAGACACAACATGTGACATACACTGTACAACATACACAACAACATGTGACATACACTGTACAACAGAGACACAACATGTGACATACACTGTACAACATACACAACAACATGTGACATACAATGTACAACATACACAACAACATATGACATACAATGAACAACAGAGACACAACATGTGACATACAATGTACAACATACACAACAACATGTGACATACAATGTACAACATACACAACAACATGTGACATACAATGTACAACATACACAACATGTGACATACACTGTACAACATACACAACAACATGTGACATACAATGTACAACATACACAACAACATGTGACATACACTGTACAACATACACAACATGTGACATACACTGTACAACATACACAACAACATGTGACATACAATGTACAACATACACAACAACATGTGACATACACTGTACAACATACACAACAACATGTGACATACAATGTACAACATACACAACAAATGTGACATACAATGTACAACATACACAACAACATGTGACATACAATGTACAACATACACAACAACATGTGACATACAATGTACAACATACACAACAACATGTGACACACAATGTACAACATATACAACAATCACCACTCAGGTTAAGGCGTCCGCCTCGTGATCGGGAGGTCGTGGGTTCGAACCCCGGCCGGGTCATACCTAAGACTTTAAAATTGGCAATCTAGTGGCTGCTCCGCCTGGCGTCTGGCATTATGGGGTTAGTGCTAGGACTGGTTGGTCCGGTGTCAGAATAATGTGACTGGGTGAGACATGAAGCCTGTGCTGCGACTTCTGTCAAAGCAGCACCGCCCTGATATGGCCCTTCGTGGTCGGCTGGGCGTTAAGCAAACAAACAAACAAACAAACCACTCAGGTGTATAAAGTATGATAACCATAAGACAACAACAGACACAACAGCACGTGACATACAGTGTACAACAACAACGACAACATCCATCAGAGTGGGAGGTTGACGGTGTGTGACATGTACTTGTAGTAGTGGCGATGACGGTACTTGTAGTAGTGGCTGCGGCGATGACATCACCCCATTAAGGACATATTGATTGGGCCGCACTATCGCCTGCCTGCTTCTTTCGTCTCTCCCCCCTCCCTCCCTGGGTAAAGCTCGCCGAAGCTCTTTCTCCCGTCTCCTTTGCTTGGTGCGTGAAGCCTGAGAGCGGTGTGTGGAATGGGGGGGTCACTGTGAAATATCGTCTTCTTGCACTCTGCCCAGGTTGACTGGGAGGATTGGTTCTTTCTGTCCAGGTTGACTGGGAGGATTGGTTCTTTCTGTCCAGGTTGACTGGGAGGATTGGCTCTTTCTGTCCAGGTTGACTGGGAGGATTGGCTCTTTCTGTCCAGGTTGACTGGGAGGATTGGCTCTTTCTACGGAAGCCCATTTATCTGCACAACCTCCATTTTATGGGTTGTGGATTAGTTGCTCCCCATTGTGTTCCACTAGCCGGAACGGCCGTTGTTACATAGCTGTTTGCCACTAGACGTCTGTGTCCATGTTCTTTATTATTTGGTCAAAGAGTGAAGCAAAGATAAGACGCTGGAATAGAAAGGTGTAGGTCACAAAGTACTACTTACTGCGGGGTGTTAGCCTGCATGACAAGTGATTTATGTGAGAGGGTCGAGACCGAGCTGGTATCCCTCTGTGTTAGGTGAGCCATCCATGGTGCCAGCTGAGAGTAGATATCAGGGTAAGCAAGTACGTTAAATCACTGTGAGGGGCATTCGGAGTTCAGGATGCCGAGAAAATTGTTCCTAAGCATGTGTTGTATTAAGAAATGCAGTGTTCTGGTAGTTGGGTTGAAAGGCAAGAGTACGAATATTATAGAGATAGCGTGGGAACTACTTTTGGGGGTTTATAAGGATGGGCCCTGAAGGTGGGGTAGATTTGATCTCGGCTTCAACAGGGAGACCACGACTCTATATACATGTCTCTATGTTTGAATAAAGTTTGCTTCATCTTGTCGACTCTGATGGTTCGGGTTGACAATGCGAGAATCCCTGAATGTGTGTGAAAGTGTCACACCGTGTGTCTCTGTGAGGATTAGCTCCGATCTGTGCAGTTTGCACTGTCTGCTCAAGATAACGCTCTTTTCGTTCGAAAGTACGAACATCGGAGTTGACAATTGGCATTGAGGATGTGATCGCGTCCCTCAGTGCACAGATCGAGCGACCACGTGTGAAGAGACACACGCAAACCCAAAATGATTTAATATTTTGAAATACAGGTATGATCGGAAATGGTGGAACAAATTGTCTGTATGAGAGTAGCAGGATGACTGTTTGCTTGAATCACTTGACGTTCTGGTGAACCGAAGAGGTCACCGCTTGCACTCCAATGATTTGCAATGAATGGAAGAGGTCACCGCTTGCACTCCAATGATTTGCAATGAATGGAAGAGGTCACCGCTTGCACTCCAATGATTTGAAATGAATGGAAGAGGTCACCGCTTGCACTCCAATGATTTGAAATAAATGGAAGAGGTCACCGCTTGCACTCCAATGATTTAAAATGAATGGAAGAGGTCACCGCTTGCACTCCAATCATTTTCAATGAATGGAAGAGGTCACCGCTTGCACTCCAATGTTTGGAAATGAATGGAAGAGGTCACCGCTTGCACTCCAATGATTTGCAATGAATGGAAGAGGTCACCGCTTGCACTCCAATGTTTGGAAATGAATGGAAGAGGTCACCGCTTGCACTCCAATGATTTGCAATGAATGGAAGAGGTCACTGCTTGCACTCCAATGATTTGCAATGAATGGAAGAGGTCACCGCTTGCACTCCAATGATTTGCAATGAATGGAAGAGGTCACTGCTTGCACTCCAATGATTTGAAATGAATGGAAGAGGTCACCGCTTGCATTCCAATGGTTTGCAATAATTGGAAGAGGTCACCGCTTGCACTCCAATGATTTTAAATGAATGGAAGAGGTCACTGCTTGCACTCCAATGATTTGCAATGAATGGAAAAGGTCACTGCTTGCACTCCAATGATTTGCAATGAATGGAAAAGGTCACTGCTTGCACTCCAATGATTTGCAATGAATGGAAGAGGTCACTGCTTGCACTCCAATGATTTGCAATGAATGGAAAAGGTCACTGCTTGCACTCCAATGATTTGCAATGAATAGAAGAGGTCACCGCTTGCACTCCAATGATTTGAAATGAATGAAAGAAGTCACTGCTTGCACTCCAATGATTTGCAATGAATGGAAGATGTCACCGCTTGCACTCTAATGATTTGAAATGAATGGAAGAGGTCACTGCTTGCACTCCAATGATTTGAAATGAATGGAAGTGGTCACTGCTTGCACTCCAATGATTTGCAATGAATGGAAGTGGTCACCGCTTGCACTCCAATGATTTGCAATGAATGGAAGAGGTCACCGCTTGCACTCCAATGATTTGCAATGAATGGAAGAGGTCACCGCTTGCACTCCAATGATTTGAAATGAATGGAAGAGGTCACCGCACCGCTTGCACTCCAATGATTTGAAATGATTGGAAGAGGTCACCGCTTGCATTCCAATGATTTGCAATGAATAGAAGAGGTCACCGCCTGCACTCCAATGATTTGAAATGAATGGAAGAGGTCACCGATTGCACTCCAATGATTTGCAATGAATGGAAGAGGTCACTGCTTGCACTCCAATGATTTGAAATGAATGGAATAGGTCACCGCTTGCACTCCAATGATTTGAAATGAATGGAAGAGGTCACCGATTGCACTCCAATGATTTGCAATGAATGGAAGAGGTCACTGCTTGCACTCCAATGATTTGCAATGAATGGAAGAGGTCACCGCTTGCACTCCAATGATTTGCAATGAATGGAATAGGTCACCGCTTGCACTCCAATGATTTAAAATGATTGGAAGAGGTCACCGCTTGCACTCCAATGATTTGAAATGAATGGAAGTGGTCACTGCTTGCACTCCAATGATTTGAAATGAATGGGAGAGGTCACCGCTAGCACTCCAATGATTTGAAATGAATGGAAGAGGTCACCGCTTGCACTCCAATGATTTGAAATGAATGGAAGAGGTCACCGCTTGCACTCCAATGATTTGAAATGAATGGAAGAGGTCACCGCTTGCACTCCAACAATTTGAAATGAATGGAAGAGGTCACCGCTTGCACTCCAATGATTTGAAATGAATGGAAGTGGTCACTGCATACACTCCAATGTTTGGAAATGATTGGAAGAGGTCACTGCATGCACTCATAACATAGTTTTTGATGCGCCTAGCGAAGCGATGTAGAGGAGGCCTTATTTCACAAGGTGACAACCAATTCTCAAGACACGGCGGCGGCGGGTTCTGGAATAGAACGGAGTGTGTCTGTCCTCCCTCCCCCCTGGCGCTATTCGCAGTCTACGACACACACACACACAGAGCAGCGCCAGTCACTCCACTTTCCCCCCCGCTCTGTACTGCCTGGCAGGTCTGACTGGAGGCCACAGCGTATTGCACTATACAGAGCTCGCTCCACTACCACGCTGTGTCTTAGTCGCTTGTCGCCAACCTGGGAGATTTGTGTGTGTCAACAGTGCGTGTTGGATGTGGTGGTGTCAATAATACAGTGTGTGTCTGTTGGATGTTACGGTGTCGGGGAGTTGTTACCGCTGCACTGGACTAGGTGTGTTTGGCGTGAGGTCAGTTGTTCGCCCCTCGTCTGGGTCAGTGGTCAAGCAAGGTAAGTGCAGCTTACGGCTTTCATGTATTTTGCAGTGTGTGTGAGAGAGAGAGAGAGAGAGAGAAACTCAGACTCAGACTCAGAAATGTATTACAAAAGGATAAAGGTTTTAGGCAAAGCCTATTCTTCCAACCTGTCCCTTATACAACACATACAGACAGACGCACATTAAAAATATAAATTCAATCATATAAAATACAGAAATACATTGTATGGAATGCAACACAATGTGCATTTAAGGAATTACATAAGGAGAACTCAAAAATTACAAAATTACATTGACATAGTTATACCTTTCATTTGGGAATAAAGTTGCTCCGATCAGCTACACATCCGTTAACACTAGTACAAAATGTTTAAAACTATAACAATTAGAGAGAGAGAGAGAGAGAGAGAGAGAGAGAGAGAGAGAGAGAGAGAGGTTGTTGGGTCTGCTTAGTGTTTGTGTGTCTATTAGAGGTAGGGATTGCTTGGACTAAGTCCAAAGATTCAGAGAGAGAGAGAGAGAGAGAGGTTGTTGGGTCTGCTTAGTGTTTGTGTGTGTATTAGAGGTAGGGATTGCTTGGACTAAGTCCAAAGATTCAGAGAGAGAGAGAGAGAGAGAGGTTTTTGGGTCTGCTTAGTGCTGGTGTGTCTATTAGAGGTAGGGATTGCTTGGACTAAGTCCAAAGATTCAGAGAGAGAGAGAGAGAGAGAGAGAGAGAGAGAGATAGCGGGGGAGAGAGAGAGAGAGCGGGAGAGAGAGAGCGGGAGAGAGATATCGAGCTAAGCATGAAGATAAGCGAGCTCCCTGCACCACACAGAGAGAGGCTGCATGGTCTGCCTGGCCATGGTGATGATGCAATTAATGGCTGTTAGGCTTCTTCCCTCTCTCTCTCCCTCCTCCTCCCCACTACCATGACGTCATTCCACGCCAGTCCTGGCAATTAGTGCGCTGCTTTATCACTTCCGTTATGAAGTCTGTATGGGCCTTCCGGGTATGTCTGACAAATCGTTTTGATAGCGCTTGCTCTGCATCTTGTTCTGGCACATGGTCACTTACAGATACATAGGTTATATTATGATGAGTGCGTATGTGATACCAAATGAATACATTCTCTGGGTTGTTATGGGTTTTGTTGATCGTTTTTAGCCTGCTGGTTGTGCGTGCCCAACACGGTTTGTAGTTTATGAGGTGTGTGTGTGTGTGTGTGTGTGTGTGTGTGTGTGTGTGTGTGTACCGTTTGTTGTTACAATGTACTGTTATGAAAAGGCCCAGCTGTAACAAAGGTCCACCGGAACGTAATCCGACAATACAGTGTAGCTCTAACCTGTGAATACTGTGCAGATAACCTGTGAATACTGTGCAGATAACCTTTCAGCTAGTCTTTCGGATGAGACGAAAAACCGAGGTCCCTTCGTGTACACTACATTGGGGTGTGCACGTTAAAGATCCCACGATTGACAAAAGGGTATTTCCTGGCAAAATTGTATGGGCATAGATAAAAATGTCCACCGTAATACCCGTGTGACTTGGAATAATAGGCCGTGAAAAGTAGGATATGCGCCGAAATGGCTGCGATCTGCTGGCCGATGTGAATGCGTGATGTATTGTGTAAAAAAAATTCCATCTCACACGGCATAAATAAATCCCTGCGCCTTGAATATGTGCGCGATATAAATTGCATAAAAAAAATAATAAAATTTTTTTTAAAAATCCCTGCGCTTAGAACTGTACCCACGGAATACGCGCGATATAAGCCTCATATTCTTCTTCTGCGTTCGTGGGCTGAAACTCCCACGTACACTCGTGTTTTTTGCACGTTACGTGTATGGCCGTTTTTTACCCCGCCATTTAGGCAGCCATACGCCGTTTTTGGAGGAAGCATGCTGGGTATTTTCGTGTTTCTATAACCCACCGAACTCTGACATGGATTACATGATCTTTTTCGTGCGCACTTGGTCTTGTGCTTGCGTGTACACACGGGGGTGTTCGGACACCGAGGAGGAGAGTCTGCACACAAAGTTGACTCTGAGAAATAAATCTCTCGCCGAACGTGGGGACGAACTCACGCTGATAGCGGCCAACTGGATACAAATCCAGCGCGCTACCGACTGAGCTACATCCCAGCCTAAAGCCTCATATTGATTAATAACCTGTGAATACTGTGCAGATAACCTGTGAATACTGTGCAGATAACCTGTGCACTGACTGGTCGAGTGCGGCAGATTACACGGGATGATATGTAACAACACAAAATGTCTACAATCTTGTCTGGTTGGCTTTGAGCATGTTAGTACAATGTTGTTACTATTAACACCCGTGTGGACGGTCGACTGATTTGCTGCTTTGAGAATCAGATGACCACACCACGATGTGTGATGGGGTGACTGATTTGCTGCTTTGAGAATCAGATGACCACACCACGATGTGTGATGGGGTGACTGATTTGCTGCTTTGAGAATCAGATGACCACACCACGATGTGTGATGGGTCACTTATTTGCTGCTTTGAGAATCAGATGACCACACCACGATGTGTGATGGGGTCACTTATTTGCTGCTTTGAGAAGCAGATGACCACACCACGATGTGTGATGGGGTGACTGATTTGCTGTGGTCGGTGGCAGATCTGTACAATCAGCAATGGTGGGTTCTGAGTAGTGTGATGGGGTGACTGATTTGTTATGGTCAGTAGTTGAGTAGTGTGATGGTGTGACTGATTTGTTATGGTCAGTAGTTGAGTAGTGTGATGGTGTGACTGATTTGGTATGGTCAGTAATTGAGTAGTGTGATGGGGTGACTGATTTGTTATGGTCAGTAGATGAGTAGTGTGATGGGGTGACTGATTTGCTGTGGTCAGTACCAGATCTAAACAATCAGCAATGGTGGGTTCTGAAGATGACACGCCCCAGCAGTATTCGGTCTGTATGAATCAGGGGTGTCGTTTGGGGGGAGCATCTCGTTACTCCCCCGTATCGTTACTCCCCCGTATCGCTACTCCCCCGGTTCGTTACTCCCCCGGCTCGTTACTCCCCCGTGCCTTTTTGACTCACATGCGAAGCAAAAGTGAGTCTATGTACTCACCCGAGTCGTCCGTCCGTCCGTCCCCCCCGTCCGTCCGTCCGTCCGTCCGGACGTCCGTCCGGAAAACTTTAACGTTGGATATTTCTTGGACACTATTCAGTCTATCAGTACCAAATTTGGCAAGATGGTGTATGATGACAAGGCCCAAAAAAACATACATAGCATCTTGACCTTGCTTCAAGGTCAAGGTCGCAGGGGCCATAAATGTTGCCTAAAAAACAGCTATTTTTCACATTTTTCACATTTTCTCTGAAGTTTTTGAGATTCAATACCTCACCTATATATGATATATAGGGCAAAGTAAGCCCCATCTTTTGATACCAGTTTGGTTTACCTTGCTTCAAGGTCAAGGTCACAGGAGCTCTTCAAAGTTGGATTGTATACATATTTTGAAGTGACCTTGACCCTGAACTATGGAAGATAACTGTTTCAAACTTAAAAATTATGTGGGGCACATGTTATGCTTTCATCATGAGACACATTTGGTCACATATGATCAAGGTCAAGGTCACTTTGACCCTTATGAAATGTGACCAAAATAAGGTAGTGAACCACTAAAAGTGACCATATCTCATGGTAGAAAGAGCCAATAAGCACCATTGTACTTCCTATGTCTTGAATTAACAGCTTTGTGTTGCATGACCTTGGATGACCTTGACCTTGGGTCAAGGTCACATGTATTTTGGTAGGAAAAATGTGTAAAGCAGTTCTTAGTGTATGATGTCATTGCTAGGTTTAGCTGAAGGTAAAGGTCAAGCATGTGAGTCGTATGGGCTTTGCCCTTCTTGTTATTACACTTAAGTAATGCAGTTATTACTTAATTGAATTTTCAAGAGAGAGAGAGAGAGAGAGCATGTTCAAATAACTTACAACTGCCAGATCTGCCTGTACATTCGTGTACAGTACATCTTTGAAAAAAAAGTATATATTTTAAGCAGAAGAGATACTATTTCAGAATGCATGACGGGGGAGTAGCGATACGGGGGAGTAACGACCCGGGGGAGTAACGAGCCGGGGGAGTAGCGATACGGGGGAGTAACGAGTCGGGGGAGTAACGAGCCGGGGGAGTAACGATACGGCTACTCCCCCGGCTCGTTACTCCCCCGTACACAGAAAATGACTGGATAACCCTGTGATAGTAAGTTGGCATGAAATATTGTTTTTCCGGAGAAATTTTCTGGATAAACAAACAAAGAAACAAACAAAACAGCTGGACAGGGGGCGGGGGGTGGGTGGGGGTGGGGGAACAATATTTCATGCCAACTTACTATCACAGGGTTTTCCAGTCATTTTCTGTGTACGGGGGAGTAACAAGCCGGGGGAGTAGCGATACGGGGGAGTAACGAGCCGGGGGACTGAGTAGCGATACGGGGGAGTAACGAGCTGATCCCTCGTTTGGGTCGGCCCTTCGGCCAATCGCCGATTTTTGTTTACTTTGGCCGAAACTTTCATGTCCCAATCGGCCAAATGTCCGAAGAGTATTCGCCTGAATCGGCCAAAGTTTGTCCAGTTTTTGTATTGGTCAGGCTTTGATTGCTAAAACTGCTGCCGATGTACTTAATCAACTGACTGACGTTTATTTCCTTCGCGAATACCAAAAACGAAACATCAATGTTTTGAACGGAAGCCATTGACGAAAATTGTAGATGCCAGAGTGGTTTCCCTTGGACAATGGAACCACACTCTCAACGTTTGCGTTCGCCGGTTCGCGATAGTTTATCAGTCAGTCAGTGCTTTCGATTTGGATTTGAACATCATGTCGCAACCAAAAAAGAACAAAAAACTAAATTGGCCAAGGTTTGCTACCCTTTGCCAAGGTAAGTGATTCCGGACAAAATGACAGTAACACCGCGAATGTGGACAGTGTCAGTGTGAGTGGTAGTAGTGTTGTCGAGTCGATCGATGCAGACGACATAGCAGACGATAGTCACAGCGAATCGAAATCTGCTGAGCCAGAGAATGAAAAGCGTCCTCCAAATCGTGGTTTCCAAGCAAAATGGCTCACCCTACACGGTCTTTTATTGGTGTTTTACCAGTCATGTTTCCCAAGGCTTGTCAAGATTTGCACAAGATTGGAAGAGTTTTACTTTCAAGAAATTAAAGTTAAAGGTTTGAAAAAGTTTCAGAGAACTGCTGTCTGTTGTAGTTAAATCAGCAAAGCTAATTGTTTCAGTTGCAGTATGCAACATATAATCCAGGGGCGGATTAGGGGAAGGGGGGGGGGGGGGGGGTTGCTGGGGTTCCGGACCCCCCCCCCCCAAAAAAAAAAAAAAAAATTCTGTCTGTGAATATCTTTTATTTTTTCTGTCTGTAAAGCCGGAGGGAAGAGTTAATTGTTTAATTGTCACAGTATGCGACATGTCTCCCTTCTAACCATACTATATGATGTCGGGAGCAGATATCAGTGAAGATAAATTGCCATTATTTATACTAATATTAAAAGAAATAATGAGTGGCTGCTGACACTAATTGATCATGTTTAAAATCAAGGATAAGCCACAAATTGTTTATAAAATAGCTAAAATTCTTAAGCCCAAACCCCCCATGGGAACCCTGAACCCCAGGTTGTAATACCACCCCACCCACCCCTCTGGCTTAACTGCTCCGCCCCTGTAATCTGTGTTCCTAAGACAATGATTGTATGTATTGGTGTTCCCCTCTTGAGTCTTGTACTTCAATGTTGCGGTGACTTTGGATGAGCCAAAATAATAGCCGAACATTTTCCAAGATGTCCTAAAGCTTTCTGACAGTTTCGGCCAAATGTCCCAACATGAAAATGTCTAGCAACACGTACATGCATGACTTTGCCGTGTGAATTCTATTCAGAATGACTGTCCGTCAGTGTCATATTTATCTTCTCACGCACTTTCTGTTTTGGAGTTTTTTTAATCCTAGGGCCATGAGCCCTAGTATTAAGTTTTTGGGCTGTCTTTTTTCTCCGTCAGAGTGGCGCTAGGTTTACTTTGCAGACAGGAAGTGCTACCATACATGTGCTTCTCTCATCCTAGGCTGGTCGGACCATCTCCTGCCCTCCCCCTCCATCCTCCTACTCCTCCCCCCTCCCCCAAACCACTTGGCTTTCCCTTTTTGTGGGCGCCTGGAGGTTTTGGTGTGTGCAAGTGGCACGAGTCGACTTCCTGTCCTGAAAACACATGCAGACATGTGAGCTGGGCCACTGAGTGAGCTAGACATGCACTGTGCTGTTGTTTAGCGCTCACTCTGTTTAGCGCTCCTTTTTTTTAACGGCACATGGCTGCGGCTGCCGACTGCTAAGCACTTGGTTTGTGTGTGTGTCTGTGTGTCTGTCACCCGGTGCCCATTTTAGGTCAAATCGGCCATGGTTTGTTAGTTCTTTATTCCTGTTTTCTGTGTGTGTTCACACTGCAGCGCTTCTAGTGCGTCTAGTGTACAATGGAACTTATGGACCCCCCCCCCCCCTTTAAACCCCCAGAATGTAAGACTCCCTCCCTTTTAAGACCCCTTTTTGTCAGAGTTGTTGTTTGTAACCTCTATAATGTTACCCCATTGTTAGTCCCTCCATGGTAAGGCCTGGTTTTCTTGTTGTTTGTAACCTCTATAATGTTACCCCATTGTTAGTCCCTCCATGGTAAGGCCTGGTTTTCTTGTTGTTTGTAACCTCTATAATGTTACCCCATTGTTAGTCCCTCCATGGTAAGGCCTGGTTTTCTTGTTGTTTGTAACCTCTATAATGTTACCCCATTGTTAGTCCCTCCATGGTAAGGCCTGGTTTTCTTGTTGTTTGTAACCTCTATAATGTTACCCCATTGTTAGTCCCTCCATGGTAAGGCCTGGTTTTCTTGTTGTTTGTAACCTCTATAATGTTACCCCATTGTTAGTCCCTCCATGGTAAGGCCTGGTTTTCTCACATTTGTCGAGGTCTTAAAAGGGGGGTTCCACTGTATTATTATATCGGTCAGATTGTCAGTGTGGGTTTGCCGCAAAGGACTTGGGGGAGAGAGGGGGGGGGGGGGTGCAGCGTCGAAGCTGATTAGTGTAATCTGATTAGCATCGCGGTGAAAGCCGGGCTTTCCTCGTTGGACCAACACCGTAACGATCAGGTGTGTGCTATCTGCACCAACAGGCTGTGGCTAAATGGTGCAAGTGTTTTGCGTTTTTAAGATGTTACACACAGAGTGAGAAAGGAGGGTGATGGGGAGGGAGAGAGAGAGAGAGCTTGTGTGAGTGATCGAGTGTGTGTTTGTGTGTGTGTGTGTGTGTGTGTGTGTGTGTGTGTGTGTGTATGTATATGTGTGTATGTGTGTGTGCGCGAAGGAGAGAGAGAGAGAGAGAGAGAGAGAGAGAGAGAGAGAGAGAGAGAGAGAGACTCAGAGTCAGAGAGTGAGTGAGAGAGAGAGAGAAGTTATATACGGACATCTCATAACTACAACGCTAGAAACATGGGCTTAGAGTACCCGCTTAGAGCATACAATGGTAGGAAGGGAGGGGGTGGGGGTACCCCATGGCTTACCGGTCATAACGTCCACAAGTCAAAACGTCCACAGGTGAGAACGTCCACAAGCAAAAACGTCCACAGGTGAAAACGTCCATAAATATGTCCCAGTGTGTGAATGTGTGATTGACCATTGACATTGTGTAGTGTTGTTAAGTTGTGTATGATATGTTTGCATGCCAGCTGAGTCGATGGAAGACCTATCTTGCCAATTCTCGAGTTGCAGGAAAAGTGGTTTATTTTAGGAGTTTGTTTAGACGTAAAAGATAGAAAGATGGGCGAAGTTTGTGGTTAGAAATAATAATATTTTACTTTCGGTTTCTAGTTCTCATTTCATGCGTTTGTCCGTTCAAACACCAATAATAATAATAATAAGAAGAAGACGAAAAAAACACAAACAAGAAAATAAAAGAACAAGAACAAGAACAAGAAGATGAAAAGGAAAGAAAAACAAGTCGCGTAAGGCGAAAATACAACATTTAGTCAAGCTCAGTCGAACTCACAGAATGAAACTGAACGCATTGTATTTTTTTCGCAAGACCGTACACTCGTATCATCGTCTGTCCACCGATCGTGGCAAAGGCAGTGAAATTAACAATCCAGAAAAGCGCGGTAGCGGTTGCGCTGAGGAGGATAGCACGCTTTTCTATATCTCTATTCTTTTTAACTCTCTGAACGTGTTTTTAATCCAAACATATCATATATATCTATATGTTTTTGGAATCAGAAACCGACAAGGAATAAGATAAAATTGTTTTTAAATCGATTTCAGAAATGTAATTTTAATCATAATTTTTATATTTTTAATTTTCAGAGCTTGTTTTTAATACGAATATAACATATTTATATGTTTGTGGAATCAGAAAATGATGAAGAATACGATAAACGCAATTTTGGATCGTTTTATAAAAAAAACATTAATTACAATTTTCAGATTTTTAATGACCAAAGTCATTAATTAATTTTTAAGCCTCCAAGCTGAAATGCAATACCAAAGTCCGGCCTTCGTCGAAGATTGCTTTGCCAAAATTTCAATCAATTTTATTGAAAAATGAGGGTGTGACAGTGCCGCCTCAACTTTTGCGGATATGACGTCATCAAAGACATTTATCGAAAAAATGAAAAAACCGTCTGGGGATATCATACCCAGGAACTCATATCATACCCAGGAACTCTCATGAAAAATTTCATAAAGATCGGTCCAGTAGTTTACTCTGAATCGCTCTACACACACACACACACACACACACACACACACACACACACACACACACATACACCACGACCCTCGTCTCGATTCCGCCCTCTATGTTAAAACATTTAGTCAAAACTTGACTAAATGTAAAAAGAAGACGAAAAAAAACAAAAACAAAAATAACAAGAAGAAATAGAAGAAGAAGAAAACAAGTCGCGTAAGGCGAAATTACTACAATTAGTCAAGCTGTGGAACTCACAGAATGAAACTGAACGCACTGTATTTTTTGACAATGACCGTAGTCCGCCGCTTGTGCATAACGGAGTGAAACTGACGAGCCTGTTCAGCGCGGTAGTGGTTTCGCTGTGCTGCATAGCAGGCTTTTCTGTACCTCTCTTAGTTTTAACTTTCTGAGCGTGTTTTTAATCCAAACATATCATATCTATATTTTTTGGAATCAGGAACCGACAAGGAATAAGATGAAATTGGTTTTAAATCGATTTCGGAAATTTAATTTTGATCATCATTTTTATATTTTTTTATTTTCAGAGCTTGTTTTTAATCCATATATAACATATTTATATGTTTTTGGAATTAGGAAATGATGTAGAATAAGATGAACGTAAATTTGGATCGTTTTACATATAAAAAAAATTATTACAATTTTCAGATTTTTAATGACCAAAGTCATTAATTAATTTTTAAGCCACCAAGCTGAAATGCAATACCGAAGTCCGGCCTTCGTCGAAGATTGCTTTACAAAAATGTCAATCAATTTGATTGAAAAATGAGGGTGTGACAGTGCCGCCTCAACTTTTACAAAAAGCCGGATATGACGTCATCAAAAGTATTTATCGAAAAAAAGAAAAAAACGTCCGGGGATATCATTCCCAGGAACTCTCATGTCAAATTTCATAAAGATCGGTCCAGTAGTTTGGTCTGAATCGCTCAACACACACACACGCACAGACACACCCACACCCACACACACACACACACACACACACACACACACACACACACACACACACACACACACACACACACACACACACATACACCACGACCCTCGTCTCGATTCCCCCTCTATGTTAAAACATTTAGTCAAAACTTGACTAAATGTAAAAACAGTGATTGTGTATGCTTGAGTTTCGCATGAAGCTTTTTGTCTGAAAAGTCTTAAGTCAGTTATCTTTTCATGAATATTTTATTGTAGCAAATTATTATAAAGACAACATGAATTTAAAAAAGAAAATGTTCAACACTTTCAAAATAAATTGTCCTTATTAATACTAAGAACCAGGGATATCGTAACAGGACTAAAATAGTAAATGACTTGTGGACGTTTTGACCATGAGCATGTGGACGTTTTGTGGACGTTTTGGTCTGGACGTTTTGACTTGTGGACGTTATGACATGTGGACGTTTTGACCATGAGCATGTGGACGTTTTGGCGTGGACGTTTTGACTTGTGGACGTTTTGACTTGTGGACGTTTTGACCATGAGCATGTGGACGTTTTGTGGACGTTTTGACTTGTGGACGTTATGACTTGTGGACGTTATGACATGTGGACGGTTTGTGGACGTTTTGGCGTGGACGTTTTGACTGGTTTACTCCCCATGGATCGAGGACAAAGCATTGGGTCAGCATGTCAGTGCCTGATGGAGTGACCGCACGCCACACTGGCCGGTGACAGGGGACAGAGTCCGGTTACCTCAGTCACTGGTCACTTAACCTACCAGTCTGTGAGGACAGTGCTAGTTATACTTGGTGACTGTGAGGACAGTGTTAGTTATACTTGGTGACTGTGAGGACAGTGCTAGTTATACTTGGTGACTGTGAGGACAGTGTTAGTTATACTTGGTGACTGTGAGGACAGTGCTAGTTATACTTGGTGACTGTGAGGACAGTGCTAGTTATACTTGGTGACTGTGAGGACAGTGTTGGGTTGGAGGGTTGGGAGGGGGGGGGTTGGACTGGAGGTGTTTCTGTCCAAATACCAATGGCTTTTAATGCAGCTTTCTATGGCGGAATGAATTAATGTTCCTCTTCTTCTTCTTCTTCTTCTTGTCTCTGTTTCTGTATGTCTCTCTGTCTCTCTGTCTGTCTGTGTCTCGTTCAAGCTCTGTCTCTGTCTCACACTCTCGCTGTCTCTGTCTCTCTGTCTGTCTGCTCTCTCTCTTTGTCTGTCTGTCTCTCTCTCTCTCACTGTCTGTCTGTCTGTCTCTCACTGTCTGCCTGTCTTTGTCTGTCTGTCTGTCTGTCTCTGTCTGTCTCTGTCTCTCTCTCTCTTCTCTCTCTCTTCTCTCTTTCTCTCTCTCTCTCTCTCTCTTTCTTTCTCTCTCACACTCATTCAGTCTCTCTTCTCCAACCCCACCCCTTTGACAGTCCTTGACACCCGGAGGATTATAGATGATGTGGGAACGACCCCCCCCCCCCCCTCCCCAGCGCAGTGGAGCCAAGTTTGATGGCCGCGGTAGCAGGCTGGCAGAGTGCCATGCGCCAGTCGTCCTGCTTAACCATGCGTGACCCACGGTGCCAGAGTCGTCCTGCTTAACCATGCGTGACCCACGGTGCCAGAGTCGTCCTGCTTAACCATGCGTGACACACGGTGCCAGTCGTCCTGCTTAACCATGCGTGACCCACGGTGCCAGTCGTCCTGCTTAACCATGCGTGACCCACGGTGCCAGTCGTCCTGCTTAACCATGCGTGACCCACGGTGCCAGAGTCGTCCTGCTTAACCATGCGTGACCCACGGTGCCAGTCGTCCTGCTTAACCATGCGTGACCCACGGTGCCAGAGTCGTCCTGCTTAACCATGCGTGACCCACGGTGCCAGTCGACCGAGACCATTGATTTTGTGCACACACAATACCCCCTAACCACACAATACCCCCCCCCCCCCCCGCACACATTAGCCCCCTAAAACACACATAATACCCAGCCCCCCCCCCCCCCACGCGCACGCACACATAACACCCCCCCCCCCACACACACACACACACATACACAATAACCCCTAAGACCTAAGACACACACACAAAAGTTGAGTCACCGTGTCTGCATTCCCTTTTGAGAGAAAGAAAAAGAGAGACAGAGGTCCCCCTTTTGAAAGAAAGAGAGCGAGAGGGGTCTCCCTTTTTGACTCACATGCGTAGCAAAAGTGAGTCTATGTACTCACCCGAGTCGTCCGTCCGTCCGTCCGGACGTCCGGAAAACTTTAACGTTGGATATTTCTTGGACACTATTCAGTCTATCAGTACCAAATTTGGCAAGATGGTGTATGATGACAAGGCCCCAAAAAACATACATAGCATCTTGACCTTGCTTCAAGGTCAAGGTCGCAGGGGCCATAAATGTTGCCTAAAAAACAGCTATTTTTCACATTTTTCACATTTTCTCTGAAGTTTTTGAGATTCAATACCTCACCTATATATGATATATAGGGCAAAGTAAGCCCCATCTTTTCATACCAGTTTGGTTTACCTTGCTTCAAGGTCAAGGTCACAGGAGCTCTTCAAAGTTGGATTGTATACATATTTTGAAGTGACCTTGACCCTGAACTATGGAAGATAACTGTTTCAAACTTAAAAATTATGTGGGGCACATGTTATGCTTTCATCATGAGACACATTTGGTCACATATGATCAAGGTCAAGGTCACTTTGACCCTTATGAAATGTGACCAAAATAAGGTAGTGAACCACTAAAAGTGACCATATCTCATGGTAGAAAGAGCCAATAAGCACCATTGTACATCCTATGTCTTGAATTAACAGCTTTGTGTTGCATGACCTTGGATGACCTTGACCTTGGATCAAGGTCACATGTATTTTGGTAGGAAAAATGTGTAAAGCATGTGAGTCGTATGGGCTTTGCCCTTCTTGTTCAACTATGACGTCACACTATCTCTATGTCTCTCTCTCTCTCTCTCTCTCTCTCTCTCTCTCTCTCTCTCTCTCTCTCTCTCTCGCTCTCGCTCTCTCTCTCTCTCACTTCCCTCAACCACTTTACCTTTGTACCTTTATGGGTCAGCAGAATACAAGGATTCTTGACCTTTATACACGCGGCGTGTGTGTATCGTGTGTGAGTGTTTGCACCACTTGACAGCAACCAATACAGCCATGTCGCGCCACCCGGCCCCGTGAAAGGTACCACTAGAACCATTCACCTTAAGTATGTAGGCATTTCAGGTCTTGGTCATTTAGTCGGGTGCCAGTTCACAGCTAGCCTGACTATAGGCTACTACGTCTACATGTACCAGATTTTGTGTGAAAGGGTGGATAGAGAAGGGGGGGGGGGGCCCAAGATGGCTATCTCTACCGGTCTTTCTAGGTCTGTGGGCCCATGATGGCTATCTCTACCGGTCTCTCTATGTCTGTGGGCCCATGATGGCTATCTCTACCGGTCTTGGTTATGTCTGTGGGCCCATGATGGCTATCTCTACCGGTCTCTCTATGTCTGTGGGCCCATGATGGCTATCTCTACCGGTTTCTCTATGTCTGTGGGGCCATGATGGCTATCTCTACCGGTCTCTCTATGTCTGTAGGCCCATGATGGCTATCTCTACCGGTTTCTCTATGTCTGTGGGCCCATGATGGCTATCTCTACCGGTTTCTCTATGTCTGTGGGGCCATGATGGCTATCTCTACCGGTCTCTCTATGTCTGT
This sequence comes from Littorina saxatilis, assembly GCF_037325665.1. Taxonomy (NCBI): domain Eukaryota; kingdom Metazoa; phylum Mollusca; class Gastropoda; order Littorinimorpha; family Littorinidae; genus Littorina; species Littorina saxatilis. Next base: position 69,029,937 of record NC_090256.1, read on the forward strand.
AGGCCCATGATGGCTATCTCTACCGGTCTTTCTATGTCTGTGGGCCCATGATGGCTATCTCTACCGGTCTCTCTATGTCTGTGGGCCCATGATGGCTATCTCTACCGGTCTCTCTATGTCTGTGGGCCCATGATGGCTATCTCTACCGGTCTCTCTATGTCTGTGGGCCCCTGATGGCTATCTCTAACGGTCTCTCTATGTCTGTGGGCCCATGATGGCTATCTCTACCGGTTTCTCTATGTCTGTGGGCCCATGATGGCTATCTCTACCGCTTTCTCTATGTCTGTGGGCCCATGATGGCTATCTCTACCTCTCTGTGGGCCCATGATGGCTATCTCTACCGGTCTTTGCTGTGGCCGGCTTAGGGCAGTAGGTTACGTGGCCTTGCGTTGACCGGCGAGATATGCCACTCAGTGTTAACCGCAAATCACTGTGTGTGTGTGTGTGTGTGTGTGTGTGTGTGTGTGTGTGTGTGTGTTGAATAACGGGAAATACTCTTCTTGTGACTGAGCTGACTGTGATAAAACTGAGTGATTGTGATTACAGTCTGCCTGCCTGTACACACACACACACACACACACACTATACTCATATTTTTCAGTCAACCTACTCTCTCAGCTGGCGAGCACCCTTGTTCAGCCTAATCGTAGGGCTAGCACGCAAAACAGCGAGGCTTACTCTTATCGCTTTATTTACACCCCAGTGACTAGATGTGTGTCGATGTGTGTACGCGACTTGATCGAGCTTCACAAGGGAATGTTGTCAACTCGCCAACACACAGACAGTTCTTCGCATGTACACTATAGCCGGCAATCTCGCTCTCACTCCTCTAGTAGTACTGCTAGTCACTGTGGTGCGCTGTGTCAGTGTGTGTAGTTGATTTGGTTACCCGCTCTACCCGCTATTCGTTACCCGGAATACCCGCTATTTGCCGAGTACACAACACCGGTAAGTATGCGGTCATGTACCCTTTGTACACCCCTAAGTGCACCCTAAGTGCACCCTAAGTGCACCCTAAGTGCGTGAGTGTTGAGTTGGATGATTGTTGCTATGTGCATGTCATTATTTTCTACCTACCACGTATCGTATGAAGCACCCAAACTACGCGTTATGAGTGATCGGGATTTTGTCCGAGTGGGGTTGCGATGTTGATGTTGTCCGAGTGGGGTTGCGATGTTGATGTTGTCCGAGTGGGGTTGCGATGTTGATGTTGTCCGAGTGGGGTTGCGATGTTGATGTTGCCCTGGCTTTCTGTTTGTGTGGGATAATTACTGTGCGCTGTATACCACAGGCTGTTATTTCTCGCTATCAAATTAGGGGGTTATTTCGGAGTATTCGTTTACAGGTTAATTTTCTTGAATGAGACAGGACAAGAGGGTAGTATATTATATTATGTAGGGGATCATTTTTACGCGTTGGGTTGGTTGGAACTGTCAGCAGTGTGAGAGCGTGGATATTGATGTGCGTGGGGTTTTGGAGGATGTGCTTCTGCTTTTAAGAAGGTGAGTGATGAGATACCACGTTCTATAACTTGATTAGAAGATGACCAGTCTCACCTATGCTTCTATTTGATTCAAATATGCCTATGCGTAAGAAGTTAAACAGAAACAAATTTCCATCAGTGTAACGTTTTGGTCATCATTGCTTCTGAGTGAAGTGTTGAACGGGTGGGGTGTTCTATGTTCGTCAAAAGAGGGATTTGGTGAATGTGAGAAAGACAAAGTTGGTTCTCGTCACACAAGGAACGGACCTTGCCGTGTGCAACATTTTAAACTTAAAAATAGTCTATGCATGGCGGGCGCAGGCCGGAGTGTCACGTTCCTTTGCCGCCACAGATTGATCGCAATCACATTTTGTTGAAAGGAAAGAATGTCTCCTGCGTAAACACACACACACACACACACACACACACGCAAGCAAGCACGCACGGACACACATACACAAACGCACACAAGCACACACAAAGACACACACACACACACACTCACACACACACACACACTCACACTCACACTCACACACACAGGAGCCGGTTGGTGTATGATAAATATATATATAAGTCTATTTAAAGAAGGAGATGACACTGTACCTGTCACGCACACACACACTCACACACACAGGAGGCGCTTGGTGTATGATAAATATATATATAAGTCTATTAAAAAAGGAGATGACACTGTACCTGTCACTCACACACACACACACACACACACACACACACACACACACACACACACACACACACACACACACACACACACACACACACACACACACACACACACACACACACACACACACACACACAGGAGGCGGTTGGTGTATGATATATATATATATAAGTCTATTAAAGAAGGAGATGACACTGTACCTGTCACACACACACACACACACACACACACACACACACACACACACACACACACACACACACACACACACACACACACACACACAGTAGGCGGGTGGTGTATGATATATATAAGTCTATTAAAGAAGGAGATGACACTGTACCTGTCACTCACACACAGGAGGCGGTTGGTGATATATATATATAAGTCTATTAAAGAAGGATATGACCCTGTACCTGTCACACACACTCACACACACAGGAGGCGGTTGGTACACTATATATAAGTCTATTAAAGAAGGAGATGACACTGTACCTGTCACTCCGAGCCGAGGTGGAGCGTAACAACCTCAGCGACCATCAGCTATTTAAAATGGAGATTACTCTCGCACCATTTGACATGTTTCCGTGCACCACACACAAAACCTGCAGTAAACCTCGCTAAGCATACAGTGCAACCCCCCTTCAACAACACCCAAATACGACTTCGACTTCCTGTCTGTTAACACCATGCAGTATACCTCGCTAATCATACAGTGCAACTCCCCTTTAACAACACCCAATACGACGTCCTGTCTGTTAACACTGTGCAGTATACCTCGCTAAGCATACAGTGCAACTCCCCTTTAACAACACCCAATACGACGTCCTGTCTGTTAACACTGTGCAGTATACCTCGCTAAGCATACAGTGCACCCCCCCTTTAACAACACCCAATACGACGTCCTGTCTGTTAACACCATGCAGTATACCTCGCTAAGCATACAGTGCAACTCCCCTTTAACAACACCCAATACGACGTCCTGTCTGTTAACACCATGCAGTATACCTCGCTAAGCATACAGTGCAACTCCCCTTTAACAACACCCAATAAGACGTCCTGTCTGTTAACACCGTGCAGTAAACCTCGCTAAGCATACAGTGCAACCCCCCTTTAACAACACCCAATTCGACGTCCTGTCTGTTAACACCGTGCAGTAAACCTCGCTAAGCATACAGTGCAACTCCCCTTTAACAACACCCAATACGACGTCCTGTCTGTTAACACCATGCAGTATACCTCGCTAAGCATACAGTGCAACTCCCCTTTAACAACACCCAATACGACGTCCTGTCTGTTAACACCATGCAGTATACCTCGCTAAGCATACAGTGCAACTCCCCTTTAACAACACCCAATACGACGTCCTGTCTGTTAACACCATGCAGTATACCTCGCTAAGCATACAGTGCAACTCCCCTTTAACAACACCCAATACGACGTCCTGTCTGTTAACACCGTGCAGTATACCTCGCTAAGCATACAGTGCAACCCCCCTTTAACAACACCCAATACGACGTCCTGTCTGTTAACACCGTGCAGTAAACCTCGCTAAGCATACAGTGCAACCCCCCTTTAACAACACCCAATACGACGTCCTGTCTGTTAACACCATGCAGTATACCTCGCTAAGCATACAGTGCAACCCCTCTTTAACAACACCCAATACGACGGCCTGTCTGTTAACACCATGCAGTATACCTCGCTAAGCATACAGTGCAACTCCCCTTCAACAACACCCAATACGACGTCCTGTCTGTTAACACCGTGCAGTATACCTCGCTAAGCATACAGTGCACCCCCCTTTAACAACACCCAATACGACGTCCTGTCTGTTAACACCATGCTGTGTCACGGATTTACTGATTCTTTGGAGGTCTTGTGAAGGGGGGTCCACAAATTAATGTTCTTTGCCTATCAGTGCCGACACACGTGGGCAATGTGTGAACGGTCCCTTAATTCCTCATCCGTCACTGAAGTCAAGTTGAAGTCGACCTAGTTGTGTCTAGCTCTGCGAGTGTTCCACATCACAGTTGTTACGCTGTACTCGCTGCGAGGAAGGCTATACTGCACAGTGATTTAGAACCATATTGATTTGTTTCTGGCACAACAGTGATTATGGTAGAACTATATTGATTGGTTTCTGGCACAACAGTGATTATGGTAGAACTATATTGATTGGTTTCTGGCACAACAGTGATTATGGTAGAACTCTGGCACAACAGAACATAATTTACAGACTGGCTCAAATCAGTTGACACATGCCAGCAAACTGAATTTGGCCAGAGGCAACTTTTAATTGGACATTTGATTTTTGTGTGGAATTTCAAACATTTGGAATTTAACCAGTCCGTGAAGTTGAGTAGGTACGGAGCGCTACGATAGCCACCACCCCCACCCCCACCTGTAGACAGGGTTGAGTGTAACACTGACCATCAAAAAAGGACTAAATAACTAACTAAATAATAAATAAAATAAAAACCAGTTAGAAAAAAATCAATAATTATGAAACAAAGACATGAAAGTGCATTCTGCCTTAATGGCAGAGCGTGGATTGTCTTTGGGTTCATAGTTTGAGTGTACTGTCATGCGTGACTTTGAGTTGGACCCAGTCTAATGTGTGACACCCTCTACGCTTGCAATGCACCGCTGTGTGGCAGCTGAGGCGTTAGAGTGCAGGCCATTGTTTGTTCTGTGCTTGTACTTGATGGGCACAAGTGTCGCTTCCCGAGTCCTTTGTTTTCCGGGGATGTGGGGGAGGGGTGTGCCGGGATTGCCTGGGCCAGGACATTTTCTGTGGTTCACCAGTTAAATATTAAATATTGGAAACGAACTCGTTATCGGTCATACAATCATATACTGGCTGATATTCCTTTTGACCAATTTTCTGACAGACGTTATCGTTGTGTTCTGGACTTAGTGGGGTTATTTGACTTTTCTATTCTTGCGTCTTGTGTTTGCTCTTGACAATCATGCGGTGTGATAAGGAAGGGCGGTATTTATGGCGGTGACGGTGTGTGGTGTTGTGTTCAGTCGTCATTCTGTCCTGCGTGTTTATCGGTTACTGTCGTGCATGGTCCAGTGTTGTGTTCAGTCGTCATTCCGTCCTGCGTGTTTATCGGTTACTGTCGTGCATGGTCCAGTGTTGTGTTCAGTCGTCATTCCGTTCTGCGTGTTTATCGGTTACCGACGTGCATGGTCCAGTGTTGTGTTCAGTCGTCATTCCGTTCTGCGTGTTTATCGGTTACCGTCGTGCATGGTCCAGTGTTGTGTTCAGTCGTCATTCCGTCCTGCGTGTTTATCGGTTACTGTCGTGCATGGTCCAGTGTTGTGTTCAGTCGTCATTCCGTCCTGCGTGTTTATCGGTTACCGTCGTGCATGGTCCAGTGTTGTGTTCAGTCGTCATTCTGTCCTGCGTGTTTATCGGTTACTGTCGTGCATGGTCCAGTGTTGTGTTCAGTCGTCATTCCGTCCTGCGTGTTTATCGGTTACGGTCGTGCATGGTCCAGTGTTGTGTTCAGTCGTCATTCTGTCCTGCGTGTTTATCGGTTACCGTCGTGCATGGTCCAGTGTTGTGTTCAGTCGTCATTCTGTCCTGCGTGTTTATCGGTTACCGTCGTGCATGGTCCAGTGTTGTGTTCAGTAGTCATTCCGTCCTGCGTGTTTATCGGTTACTGTCGTGCATGGTCCAGTGTTGTGTTCAGTCGTCATTCTGTCCTGCGTGTTTATCGGTTACCGTCGTGCATGGTCCAGTGTTGTGTTCAGTCGTCATTCCGTCCTGCGTGTTTATCGGTTACCGACGTGCATGGTCCAGTGTTGTTGGTTTAGAGAAGGGTTGAGTGGGGTCGGTTCGTCACCTGGCTTCACGGCACCTCACCTGTGAAGGGTTGAGGCCGACCGATGGATTTGAGTGATTTTTGGTTTGAAGGGTGGGGTAAGGTGTATGTGTGGACTGGCGTTGTCAATGTCGAAAAGGTGTGACAAGAGGTCAAAAGACGTTGCTTTGTCAACTGTGTTTCTCCCCATATTAATATTATTCTATATTAATGCTCGGGACACTTAAATGAAATCATTTTCATTACCTTTTTTTGACTCACATGCGAAGCAAAAGTGAGTCTATGTACTCACCCGAGTCGTCCGTCCGTCCGTCCGTCCGTCTGTCCGGCCCGGCGTCCGTCCGTCCGTCCGGAAAACTTTAACGTTGGATATTTCTTGGACACTATTAAGTCTATCAACACCTGATGTGGCCTGATGGTGTATGGTTACAAGATCTCAAAAAACATTTGCGGCAACTTGACCTCACTTCAAGTTCAAGGTCACAGGGGCCGTAATTGTTGTCTTAAAAACGACCATTTTTCACATTTTCGCTTTTTTTTCTGAAGTTATCGAGAATGGCAACCTTAGCTATGTATGCTATACAGGGCAATGTAAGTCCTATCTTTGGACACCAGTTTGGTTGACCTTGCTTCAAGGTCAAGGTCGCAAGGGTCCTTTAAAGTTGGATTGTATACATATTTTGAAGTGACCTTGACCCTGAACTATGGAAGATAACTGTTTCAAACTTAAAAATTATGTGGGGCACATGTTATGCTTTCATCATGAGACACATTTGGTCACATATGATCAAGGTCAAGGTCACTTTGACCCTTATGAAATGTGACCAAAATAAGGTAGTGAACCACTAAAAGTGACCATATCTCATGGTAGAAAGAGCCAATAAGCACCATTGTACTTCCTATGTCTTGAATTAACAGCTTTGTGTTGCATGACCTTGGATGACCTTGACCTTGGGTCAAGGTCACATGTATTTTGGTAGGAAAAATGTGTAAAGCAGTTCTTAGTGTATGATGTCATTGCTAGGTTTAGTTATTTGACCTTGACCCTGAAGGTCAAGGTCATGTAAAGGTCAAAGTCAAGCATGTGAGTCGTATGGGCTTTGCCCTTGTTTTTTTTTTAAAGACATACCTGGTGTAAAAGCATTGAAGTAACCGATAGCAGAACTGCCAACTCTTGACAGATATTGCGCAAAACATGTCACCAAAGCGCTTACTGTGGCTCCCCCCCCCCCCCACCCCCCAGCCTCTGTCTCCGGTCAGTTACGAACGCTTTGTGGCCAAGACATTTTGACTGATGTATGTTTTGAAGCGAGGTCCACCTGACCTGTTATCCCCTGTGTCTGGGTACAACACTGGATATTAATGACAGTTATTCTTTCTCTGTGTTCAGATCCACGTCTAGCCCAGCCTTGACGCCCAGGCCTCCTGCAGGACGAGCAGGTCATCCACTCCTCGTCGGCTTCAAGCCCAGACCTCCACCAGGACCAGCAGGTCATCCAGCACAGAGAGCGGGTCATCCTCGTCGCCTTCAAACCAACATTGATGGACGTTATCCCCTCCTCCCCCACCACCTCACCCTCCACGCCCCATCCCCCTCGGCCAGCCGTCCTCTGATGCCTGTGGTCAGTGCGGTCAGCGGTGTTGAGGCCGGGGGGCCAGTTGAGGCCGGGGGGCCATGCGGGGGGCAGCGTGAGGGGGGCACGGGACGGGGGGCAGGGAGGGGGCGTGGAGGAGAGGGAGGGAGAGAAGGGGAAGAGAGACACCATGCTGCACGTGCCGGTAGCTCTCATCACAGAGAAGCTGCGCGGACAGACCTTGGAAGATGACCACATCAAGGTGAGTGGGGTTTGTGTGTCTGCAAGTTGTAGAGAACGAGGGGGGTCTGAGAGTCTGCAAGTTGTACATTTTGTATGGGAAATATTTGTTTGGTCTCTGATCAGGGCACGTCCTGTCAGTCTGTGTTACAATCGGTATAAAGTTAACTCTGTTGAGGGAGAAAGCTTTTTCTATAGCTGAGTATCTTTTGATAAAAAGAAAACAAAATGTCACCAATTGCAAGAGAAGAATGTCAACATGGTTGTTCTGAGCAGTCGTATGTGGGAGAATGTAAGTGTGTGTGACTCACAAGAACTGCCCCCTGTCAAGGTGTGTACAGTGTCCCCCTGATTACCTGCCCTTGCCCTGCAATCGTTGTCTTTTTTTTTCTTTATTTGGTGTTTAACGTCGTTTTCAACCACGAAGGTTATATCGCGACGGGGAAAGGGGGGGAGGGGGGGAGATGGGATAGAACCACTTGTTAATTGTTTCTTGTTCACAAAAGCACTAATCAAAAAATTGCTCCAAGGGCTTGCAACGTAGTACAATATATTACCTTACTGGGAGAATGCAAGTTTCCAGTACAAAGGACTTAACATTTCTTACATACTCATACTGCTTGACCAAAATCTTTACAAACATTGACTATATTCTATACAAGAACAATCGTTGTCAACAGCATACAGCTAACTTGGCTGACATCTGACCCCTAGCTCCCCACCATGCACGTGTCTTGCTTCATTTCAAGACCTACTCCCCCGTCCTCTTCTCAGCATTGCCACCTCGGCCCTAACCTTCGGCCCTGAAATATTGATATCGGCAGTTATCTCGGATCGTCTTGCACATTTCGTTCAGTGCTCAGGGCCGGACCCAGGGGGGGGGTTCCAGGGGTTCCGGAACCCCACCCCTGGAAAAAGCATGTACCTTGCTTTGAGTGGTTTTTTTTGCTTTTTTTGGGGTTTTTTAAATAAATTTTGTGTGTGTCTCTAACAAATTTTATTCAATGTGAAATCCGATGAGAAAATGGTACCCCCCCACCCCCACCAACTCACACTGACAGGCCGTAACCCTCAAAACAAGGCCCAGAATGCACCATATTGCACAGATTTTAACCGTTTTTCAAAAATTTTCCGGGGGAGCATGCCCCCGGACCCCCCTAGTTCGCGCGCCTGCTTTGCAGGCGCGCGCTTGTGGCTTCGCCACTTCGCTGATTTGCCCCCCCAAAAAAGGAGGAACCACCCCCTTACAACTCATTTGGTCCGGCCCTGGTGCTGACTGCTGGCTGGCTGCCCGATGTCCCCTCACTGCCCCCCCCCCCCCCCCCCCTTAGTGTCCAAATAACGCAGGCACATCCAGCTTGTTGCCGCCAAACACGGCTCGCCATGTTAGCAGTACGGGCGGTGTGCCAAATGTCGTGGAACTTATGCAACAAATCCCGGCAATTTGGACACTCTTTAAACAGTGCCGCGATCCGAATAAATCTTCACCAACTATTTTGGGTATGCGTGCGAGTTTTGTGGCCTTGGGGGTGTGGAATCGCTTGAATAGGGGTTGGAGGGGGGGGGGCAGTCTGTCTGTCTGCTTGGCTGCCTGCCTGTCTGCCTGCCTGTCTGTCTGCCTGTCTGCCTGCCTGTCTGTCTGCCTGTCTGCCTGCCTGTCCGATGCCTGTCTGTCTGTCTGTCTGTCTGCCTGCCTGCCTGTCTGTCTGCCTGCCTGTCTGTCTGTCTGCCTGTCTGTCTGTCTGTCTGTCTGCCTGCCTGTCTGTCTGTCTGTCCGCCCATTGTCGTTGTGATTGTGCGCGTGTCTGTGTAGCGTGTGGATGGTATCATACGGGGAAGTAGACACTTCAAAGCAATTCCCACTTCAACGTTTGGTGCTTGCTAGATCAGAATTTTCTTTTTTGTGAAAAGAGATGGCCTAATGTAATTTCTTTGGTGTTTTCTGGCCATTATTACCTTGTGTCATTTCTTTGGTGTTTTCTGGCCATTATTACCTTGTTCATTCCTTTGGTGTTTTCTGGCCATTATTACCCTGTGTCATTCCTGTGCTGTTTTCTGGCCATTATTACCTAGTGTCAATCCTTTGGTGTTTTCTGGCCATTCTTTCAGAAGGCGTAGCAGGTCTTTTCAGGCTATGTTGTCTCTCAACAGTATAAACTATTAATGAGTTGAGTCCCGACTCCCTGCACTGTAATGCAAAGTGCAGTGTCAGCATCGTTGAGAGGGAAATCTGCAAGAAAAGAGCTACGGTGGACTTGTGGGCATTGTAACCCAAAGTGCAGTGTCAACTGGATGTTTAGGGAATAAGCTTGCCGAATTGGGAATTCGAACCTTTTAAGCTGTGACCCCTGTGCCAAGTCGCTCTGTCTGTCTGTCTGTCTCTTTCAGTGTATAGATTATTATCTATATCTGTTTGTCTCTGTCTCTCTCTGTCACTGCCTCTCTCTCTTTGTCTCTTTCTCTCTGTGTTTGTCTCTGTCTGTCTATCTCCACCCCCACCCCCCTCTCTCTCTCTCTGTCTCTCTGTCTTTCTCTCTGTCTCTGTCACTGCCTCTCTCTCTCTGTCTCTTTCTCTCTCTGTCTCTTTCTCTCTGTCTTTCTCTCTGTCTCTGTTTGTCTCTGTCTGTCTATCTCCACCTCCATCAATCAATCAATCAATATGAGGCTTATATCGCGCGTATTCCGTGGGTACAGTTCTAAGCGCAGGGATTGATTTATTTTTATTTTTATTTTTTGCAATTTATATCGCGCACATATTGAAGGGGCAGGGATTTATTTATGCCGTGTGAGATGGAATTTTTTTACACAATACATCACGCATTCACATCGGCCAGCAGATCGCAGCCATTTCGACGCATATCCTACTTTTTACGGCCTATTATTCCAAGTCACACGGGTATTTTGGTGGACATTTTTATCTATGCCTATACAAATTTGCCAGGAGAGACCCTTTTGTCAATCGTGGGATCTTTAACGTGCACACCCCAATGTAGTGTACACGAAGGGACCTCGGTTTTTCGTCTCATCCGAAAGACTAGCACTTGAACCCACCACCTAGTGCGTTACCACTCGGCCACCCACCGTACCCACCCACCCCCCTCTCTCTCTTTCTCTAGTACCATAGGTAGTAGGAGTGTAACGTAACCTTTATGAGCGGTGTTGGCAAAACATTGTTACAAGTGCAGGGTACTATTGAGCTCCGTGCTATGGAACAAAGATTCTCTGTGACTGTGTCGGGACAATGCCTCGCCCTCCTGCAAGCCGACTTGTGTGTATTCAACACACCGTTCTTGGCCGTATAACTATGGACCAATATTGTGACATTGGAGGTATACTGTTCAAAAAAAGAAACGCATAGTTGCTACTTGCCAAATTTGTTTTATTTTTCGAAAAAATTAACAGAAAATCCAATATTTAGATTATTTGTTTGAAATTTGGTATGGACACAGTTGAATGCACACACAGTTCATTTGCATCTTCAAATCAATCAGTCAATCAATACGATTGGGTGCCGAGGCTGTCAAGTCAGTAGGGGGTGTGACTGCCTTGAGCAGCAACAACTGCCCGGCACCTTCTGGGCATGGACTGGATCAGATGCCGGATATCTTGCTGTGGGATGGTGTCCCACTCCTCCTGAAGTGCCTGCAATAGATCGCGGTGATTTGCCGGCGCTTCTTCTCGCCTGCGCACACGTCTGTCCAATTCATCCCAGAGGTGTTCTATCGGGTTCATGTCTGGCGACATGGATGGCCAGGGAAGCACCTGGACATGGTGGTCGGTGAGGAACTGGGTGGTGAGTCGTGCTGTGTGCGGGCGAGCGTTGTCCTGCTGGAATATGGCATCCTGGTCAGCCAGAAGAGGAAGGGCGTGTGGGCGCAGAATTTCCTCCACGTATCGCTGGGCAGTTATGCGCCCTTGGACGTGCACCAGGGTGCTCCTTCCAGCGGTATTTATCGCCCCCCACACCATGACGCCTCCACCACCATGAACGGCTGCCTCATCCACACAGTTGGGCGCGTAACGTTCGTTTACTCTCCGGTAGACCCTCCTCCGACCATCATGTCGCTGGAGCAGGAAGTAGGACTCGTCGCTGAACCACACGTGTCTCCAGTGATTCCGGACGGTCCAGCGAAGGTGCTGGTTGCCCCACTGCACTCGGTTCTGGCGATGGCGGCGGGTGAGGACAGCTCCTCTGTGAGGTCTGCGAGCTCTCAAACCAGCTTCATGCAGGCGGTTCCGCACGGTCTGGTCCGATAATCGGTGTGGCCCGGGGAGAGCCTGGACAGAAGATGAGGCCGACAGGAAACGATTCCGGAGGTGGCGGAGCCGTATGAAGCGGTCGTGAGCAGCAGTTGTCGCCCTTGGTCTTCCCGCTCGTGGCAAGTCAGCAACGGAGCCAGTGGCTTGAAACCTGACCCACAGTCTACTGATGGTGCTCTGGGACACGTGGAAGTGCCTGGCGATTGCACTTTGACTTTGGCCTGCTTGTAAACGACCCAATGCAATTTGGCGGTCTTCTCTGCTCAATCGGGCCATCTTTCGTCGCTGAATTGTCGTCTGATTTCTTTGTGGCGAACAATCCGCTTTTATGGGTTTTGGAAGACATGGTGAGAGCTCAATATTCCCCGAGTTTCACGAGATTACACTGAAGCATGACGAGTGGTCATGCCAAATGAGCAATTTTGACATTGTAGCCACTGATAACGCATGCGTCACGTGCAGAGCTCACTTGTGGCAATGGACGAAAGGTCGACGACCAGATAAACTGTAAACATTTTCTGCAGTTTGGTGGATATCCTTGTAGCCATATAACTAAATTAACCAAATATTACAAGCTATGCGTTTCTTTTTTGAACAGTATATATATATTATACTCCACCCATACGTTTCTGTCAGCTTGGGTGACTCCGTTCACTCGCCAAGCTGTGTACACAGCAGGGTTCAGACAAAGGTCAATATTTCATTTCAGCCCGTGCCTTTATAATTTCTAATGCCTTTGGCCCCGGTGAAGGTTAGAGGTCAAAGAGAATGAGAGTTTTTTGTGACTAGCATTCTTTGTGCTCTTTCTCTCTCTCCCCCCACCCCTCGCACCCCACCCGTACCTTCTTAAGCTGCATTTAACAATAGCGGATCGGGGTCAGGCAATGTGCAAATGAAGTTGAGGGGTTGAAAGAGCGTATGGTAATGTCTCATGACTAACACCTCTCACAGCAATACACCTGTTCACCCGTGATTTGTAAAAATGTAAACAAAATTACAAATCACGTTTTTGCGCCCGATATTTTCTTGTCATCTCCAAAGTCAAGGGACAAAAACGAAATCCCTTGACTTTTGGGGTAGCGCGACTGTTAATTTTAAGATTTTTTTTCCATTTTTTTTTTCCTTACTAGTAGGATGTCCCATCGTTGGGAAATTCCGGTCGCTTCCTCCCAGTGGAAAGCTAGCAGTGACAGAGTCGCACTACCCCAAAGTCAAGGGATCTATTAGTCCCGTTTCGCCGTTATCCCAATTCGCCCCCATCCCATTTTGGCGACATTTCTCAGGCCAAGTGTCATTTTACCACCATATCATGTACCATTAGCTCCACATCCCATTTTGGCGCAATCCCGTTTCGCCGTTAGCACATTTTGCCCCCATCCCATTTTCGCGACATTTTACAGGCTAAGTGTCATTTTACCACCATGTCATGTACCATTAGCTCCACATCCCATTTTGGCGCAATCCCGTTTTGCTGTTATCCCATTTTGCCCCCATCCCATTTTCGCGACATTTCACAGGCCAAGTGTCATTTTACCACCGTGTCATACCACTAGCGCCACATTCCATTTTGTCGCCATGCCGTTTTGCCGTCATCCCATTTCGCTGCCATCCCTATTTCGCGACATTTTGGATTGTGGCAAAAATGGGATTTGGCGTAAACGGAATGTCTTCCTAGTTGAATAACGCAGTATAGTAGTATAGTGAGGCTTGGCAAGAAGAATAAATCAAAAATGGGATGGCGGCCAAATGGCATGGTGTCAAAATGGGATGTCGCGCTATTGTTATGACACGATAGTAAAATGACGCTTGGCTTGTGAAATGTCGCGACAATGGGATGGGGGTTAAATGGAATGCGGTGAAACGGCATGGCGGCCAAATGGGATATGGTGTCAAAATGGGATGTCGCGCTATTGTTATGACATGTTAGTAAAATGACGCTTGGCTTGTGAAATGTCGCGAAAATGGGATGGGGCAAAAAATGGGATGGCGGCAAAATGGGATTGCACCAAAATGGGATGTGGAACTAAAACCATCCCCACCACTCAGCGTAGAGGCTCTAAACAAGAAAAATTAATAATAATAAAAGGCATGCATTACTTTGTGGTATGCGATATTTTTACATTTTTACAAATCGCGGTTTTAGGTTGGACGTGATTTGTAAAATGTTTTTAGGAGGGGGGGGGGGGGGCGTTACTTATATACCTACTTTGTAAGTTTGGTCATGAGGGGCGTTACTTATAAACGTAGTTTCAAAGCTTGGTCAGGGGGGGGGGGGGGGCACTTATACATGTAGTTTGCAAGCTTGGGCATGGAGGGGGGGGGGGGTGTGTAACTTATGCACGTAGTTTGCAAGCTTGGTCAGAGGGATGGGGGGGGGGGGGGGTCACTTATACACGTAGTTTGCAAGCTTGGGGGGGGGGGGTACTTATGCACGTAGTTTGCAGGCATGGGGGGGGGGGGGGTCACTTATACACGTAGTTTGCAAGCTTGGGCAAGGGGGGGGGGGGTACTTATGCACGTAGTTTGCAGGCTTGGTCAGGGGGGGGGGGGGGGCACTTATACATGTAGTTTGCAAGCTTGGGCATGGGGGGGGGGGGGGTCACTTATACACGTAGTTTGCAAGCTTGGGCATGGGGGGGGGGGGGGGGGTACTTATGCACGTAGTTTGCAGCTTGGTCAGAGGGGGGGGGGGGGCACTTATACACGTAGTTTGCAAGCTTGGGCATGGGGGGGGGGGGG
>NC_090256.1:69044956-69054956 GCF_037325665.1 Littorina saxatilis
ATCCAAGCGGAGCGCGGGCGAAGCCCGCGCGTAGCGAGGTAGTTTTTTTTTTCATCTCCCAGCACTGAAAATTTTTTTGCCAAGTGGTGTCTGTCTGTGAACATTGTTCTAGAATTCATCTTTTAGCACAATATTAGCGACACTGTTTGGACAATTCTATTAAAATTAGGCGTACAAACTGATTTTGTTTCGGGGAATCCTCTCAGAGGATCAGAATTTTCATATAATATCATCGGAAGCTGTTACAACGGGAAAATGTGAAACTTTTGTCACTTTTTAACATGGAATTTCATCTTTGAGCGTTTCAAGCGGACTTTAATAAAATAGTTATTTGCGAATTAAGCAGCGGAAGACACTCACCGGTTCAACATGTGTATGGTCATTAAACCTCAAAACATTTCAGTAAGTGGTTTAGACAAACACCTCCGACATGTGAGGGTGACTGGTTTGTAGCTGAAGAGTTTTTTTCTAAAGTGTGTTCTAAATACAAATGACGTACTGGTAATGATGTAATGAGTTGTTCTAATCTTGTTCTTGGAACTCTTGCGGTTCCAAGCTTGTTCTTAGCAAGTCTTGGTGACGAGAACAAAGACTATCAATGAAATCTTTAGAAATAACCTCTGACAACGACGACGATGACGACGACGACGACGATAACAACAACAACAACAAATGACATCGACGACGACGACGACAACAACAACAACAACAACAACAACAACAACAAAAACAACAACACGAGAACAACAACAATCACGACAACGAACATGACAACAACAACACCAACAACTACGACGACAACTACAACGACTGGGTTATGATGACATCACCAATGATTTAAAGGCCGTTAAAAAATCGTTAAATCCTATTTCTTCACTGATTCTTATGAAATTTTAAAGGTAGGTTTGTTGTCCCCAACTTATTTTCACTCCATACTTTTCCAGAAGAAAAACATAATTTTGGCAGTTAAAAACCGTTAAATTTCAATTCTTCACCGATATTTATGAAATTTTGTGGGTAGGTTCGTTGTCCCCAACTGATTTTCACTCTATACTTTTCCAGAAGAAAGACATAATTTTGGCAGTTAAAAAACGTTAAATTTCAATTCTTCACGTTGTCCCAAACTGAATTTTAAGACATACTTTTCCAGACAAAAAACCTTATTTTTGGCAGTTAAAAACCGTTAAATCTCAATTCTTCATCGATATTTATGAAATTTTGTGGGTAGGTTCGTTGTCCCCAACTGATTTTCACTCCATACTTTTTCATAAGAAAAACATTATTTTGGCAGTTAAAAACCGTTACATTTAAATTTTCACCTATCTTTATGAAATTTAGTGGGTGGGTCCGTTGTCCCAAACTGAATTTCAAGACAAACTATTCCAGTCAAAAAAACTTATTTTTGGCAGTTAAAAACCGTTAACTGTCTCAATTCTACACCGATATTTATGACATTTTGTGGGTAGGTTTGTTGTCAGATTTGACATGATGGCAGAATTGAAAGTGTGAGATATCCTGATGTTTCACAATTTATGCTGCATAATTCAGCCCCATAGGCGCTTGAATTTTAGGTGGAGTTGGTTTTTTTTTCAGCCCAAACCAGTAACCCCCACATGGTTTTCATGTCCCTTTCTGAGAGACTTCAAGAAGTTTCAATTTGACGTCATGATTAGCCTGCCGCATTAGCAAGTATGAAAACACGTCATCGATGACACATTTTAAGACAGAGAGAGAGAGAGAGAGAGAGAGAGAGAGAGAGAGAGAGAGAGAGAGAGAGAGAGAGAGAATCATGTACACACAGATGGACGACTTCGCTTGGGGTATGTACTGCCCGGCAGTACACATCTACTTTATTGTTAATTGATTTTGTTGATTCAATAACAATTTATTATTTTGTTTTTTGTTGCAGGTTCCGAGGGAGGGTGGGCTTCAGATTGAAGGTAGCTTTTCTTGTCACATATTCCTTTCATAGTTGTCTTTTTAATACATGAACAAGCAGATGGTGTGAATATTGCATATGTGTAGCCTACATGTGTCTTACCGGGACAGGGGTGAGTTAAAATTACAAGCACAATCCTGCACTCAAGGTTAAAGTCACTCACCCATGTGTATGACGTGCAGGGAAGAATGTGTGGCTGTCGTGTGACAATGGTTATGGGATGACCTTTACCTTGACCTTGTGTATCACGTGCATGTGATGTGTGTGCAGGGAAGAATGTGTGGCTGTCGTGTGACGGCGAGATCAGGGATCAGGAGGGAAACACCACCACCAGGGACAAGCCGGCCGCCACGAGCAGCGCCCATGGACCCTCCCTCTCCTTCCTCCCGCTTCTCAACGACAACGACCGCCTGGGGCTGGGAGGGGGAGGGGGGAGCAGAAGGGGGTCTCCCCCCGGCACGGTCCCCCACCGTTTCCCCCATCCCACCAAGCCGGCAGCGAGAACGCGGAGCAACCTGAACGAGCACGTGGTGCCCCGCTACGCAGCATTCGACGTGCCGCCCAAGAAGAAACACTGCCGGTCACTGTCGGTTCCGGCTGACGCCCCGCTTCAAGGTTACGCGTCCACCTCGCCGCTAGTGGAGGGGGCCAAGGTGTGGCGACCCATCCCCATTGCCGCCCTCACCACGCCCGCCGCCACCACCACCAACACGACGGCGCTGCTCCACCTGGCCGACAGGATACCGTCCACGAGCTTCACCTCCCCGCACTACGACATGGGCCGGACGTTGAGCGGATTCACCGCCATCGGGGGCAGAACTGCCGCTCGCTTTCACAGAAACTTTAACGTGGTGGGAGGTGGGGGAGGGGGTTGTGGCAGTGGTGGTGGGGGAGGGGGGATGACCAAGCTGCCCATGGCGCCGTCCCCTCTGAGCGTGGACAGTGGGCGCGACACGACCTCTGACCTCCACACGCCCCCACAGTCCCCCGTCCCCCGCCCGGCCTCTGCCGCCAGCCTGCAGTGCCACCACCATCATCACCACCACCACCACCACCACAGCACCGCCTGGTGGACTCACCCCTCAGGGAGGTTACGCGGCGACGTCCTGCAGTCGAGGAGTCTATCGTACGAGGAGCCCATGTCTGGCGGGCTGCAGGCTGCCTCGGGCTCCACGCCCTGTGTGCTGGGCTCCTCCACCTCCCTGCCCCTGTCGCCGTGTCGCAGCAAGATCCCGCGCTGTCACTCCCAGCCCTGCGTGCTGCACCACAGGCGATGCGGCAAGAAGAGGCGGCGTGACGACAGGCCCGGGCTGGACTTCACCAAGATGACCGAGGTCAGAGGATGCTCAAACAACTCACATACAACATACAAACACACACACCATACAAACACTCACACACACCATACAAACATACACACCACACACACACACCACACAAACACACACACCATACAAACACACACACCACACACACACCACACAAACACACACACCATACAAACACACACACACCATACAAACACACACACCACACACACACACTATACAAACACACACACCATACAAACACACACACCATACAAAAACACACACCATACAAACACACACACCACACACACCATACAAACACACACACCATACAAACACACACACCATACAAACACACACACACCATACAAACACACACACACCACACACACACCATACAAACACACACACCATACAAACACACACCATACAAACACACACACCATACAAACACACACACCATACAAACACACACACTTTTTGTCAAAAAACGATTTAAGTCCGCCGTGTTATTTTTATTCTGGAGATCGCATGTCACAAATAATTCACTTTAAGCTCAGGTTATATATAAGGGATCTTAATAACGATCTAGTGAGACGTCACATTGCTACAGATGCATCTTGTGACTGCAGATTCCCGTCCGAATCCGTAAAACACTTCATATTCGATTGTCCAAATTATCGCGAAGCACGTCAAGAAACGATACATACCCTCCCTAATCACATAATTCACCTCCCCCACCTTTTAAACGGAGACAGACAGTATTCTTTAGATTTGATCAGGAACATTTTTTCCACCGTACACTCGCAAACCAGAATAAATGCTCTACAAGCCGGACAACAACTTTAACTTCTGCACATCTCCTACCCATTCCTCTTCTTTTATTCATCTTCTTTCCCTCCTTCCTTTCTTTTACTGTCTTTCTTTATACTCATTATGCAACGTTTATTATTAATAGATTTGGTTTATTGAGACACATTTTTCAGCCGTTACCGCCTTATGTTGTACTGTCATGCAGGAACACCACTATAAGCTTCTAGCTTGTTGCTGTTTCTGTGAACTTTGTATACATGTCATGATTGTAACCTTTGTTAAAATAAACTTATGTTTAAAAGAAAAAAAGAAAAAAAATACAAACACACACACCATACAAACACACACACCATACAAACACACACACCATACAAACACACACCACACAAACACACACACACACGTCATACAAACACACACACCATACAAACACACACCATACAAACACACACACCATACAAACACACACATCATACAAACACACACACCATACAAACACACACACCATACAAACACACACACCACAAACACACACACACACGTCATACAAACACACACACCATACAAACACACAC
This sequence comes from Littorina saxatilis, assembly GCF_037325665.1. Classification (NCBI taxonomy): domain Eukaryota; kingdom Metazoa; phylum Mollusca; class Gastropoda; order Littorinimorpha; family Littorinidae; genus Littorina; species Littorina saxatilis. Next base: position 69,049,594 of record NC_090256.1, read on the forward strand.
CACACAAACACACACACACACGTCATACAAACACACACACCATACAAACACACACACACCATACAAACACACACACCATACAAACACACACACACCATACAAACACACACACCACACAAACACACACACCATACAAACACACACACACCATACAAACACACACCATACAAACACACACACCACACAAACACACACACCTCACAAACACACACACCACACAAACACACACACCACACAAACACACACACCACACAAACACACACACCATACACACACACACACCATACAAACACACACACCATACAAACACACCATACACACACACACCATACAAACACACACACCATACAAACACACACACACCACACAAACACACACCACACAAACACATACACCATACAAACACACACACCATACAAACACACACACCATACAAACACACACACCACACACACACCATACAAACACACACACCATACAAACACACACACCATACAAACACACACACCATACAAACACACACACCATACAAACACACACACACCACACAAACACACACCACACAAACACATACACCATACAAACACACACACCATACAAACACACACATCATACAAACACACACACCACACACACACCATACAAACACACACACCATACAAACACACACACCACACAAACACACACACACCATACAAACACACACACACCATACAAACACACACACCATACAAACAACAAGGACAAATGACACACACAACAACAACTACCAATACAATACAAGATACGCACAACAAGCACGGGGTCAGGACACCCCTATTTACTCATGTAGACGAATTCCAAAATTGGTTTGTGAAAACAGAAATAGGCCCTATCATAGGGTCTATGTTAAACAACCTACCCACACACAAGGAAGAACAAGGTGTGTGTGTGTGTGTATGGTCCTATGGAGCGTTGTGAATATGACAAATATCTGTCAGTGGTTTGTGGTGTGAAGAGCCATGGCAGCACAACAGTTCCTCGTGGCGCTACTTCCCAGTGTAACACCTTGTCTGGTAGAAAGCCCTGAAAGACTTGGACAACAACATGGAGTGCTTCTTGTCCATACCTCACGTACAAAAAGAATTAAATGTCAGTTGTGAACGGTACGATCAGCAGCATGGAAGTATTCAGCAAAGTATTAATAAAGTAAGCTGCCCTGATATGGCCCTTCGTGGTCGGCTGGGCGTTAAGGGGAGACAGGGTAGGCAAGCACTTTTTTATTTTATTTTGGAAACAGTTTGCTGCTTGTTTGATTTTTGCAAGCAGAATAACTTAATTAAGGGAAACCATTTTAAATTTTGAGTGTAAAGCAATTTTTGGGGGTTTTATTCACCAAAATGTGAGAAAAACGTTATAAAATGTGCTTTTTTTAAAATGTTGCAGTTTGTGAACCAGTGCATGTTTTGATCCAATTTTTCTTCTTTGCAGCAATATGTGTGTGTTTAATAATTCTGTGCATCGAAAAGCATTTCTAAGCAATATATTATTTTAATTTAGCATTTTCAGTTACCCGTTCAGTTCTGATAAGAAAAATACATGAGATCCTAACTGTCAGACTCATAAAAACCCAACCAATGCACTGAACTCTTATTCCATGCACAGAACTGATGCTGTACAACTCATAAACAACATATACAAAAACTGAACAAATCCATCAAGCCTTTCAAAAGTTGCAACATTTTAATTGTAGCGTTTTGTCTGAAAATTACATTCAGAGAAAACAGCATTTTAAAGATTTGAACCAGTACATAAAAAAACAAGTAGCACAGTGCACCCTGAATTCATATGTTTTTATCAGAATGACCACTTTACTATGATGGAGAAATGATTTGACGATCAAATTATCTGAACTTTTTTTAAAAAATCATTTGAAAACTCATCTATGTTAGTGCAGATATGAATCAAAACGAAACTGTCGGACTCATAAAAACACAAGGAATCCACTGTATTCTTATTCCATGCACAGAAATGGTGCTTCACAAATCATAAACAACATATACAAAATTGGAACAAATCCATCTAGCCATTCAAAAGTTACAACATTTTAATTACCACATTTTGTCTCAAATTACATGTAGAGAAAACAGCATGTAAAAGAATCTCACTAGTACCCCGGTAAACTAGTACCACAGTAGAGCTTGAATTAATGGGGTGGTTTTTTTTAACCAGAATAACACTTTAACTATGAAGGGGAAATGATTTGATAATCAAATTATCAGATTTTTTTTTATTTAAAAAAAATCATATGAAAACATTAAAAAAGTCAATTATCTGTGTTTGTGCTGATATGAAAATATTGATCAGAACCAAACTGTCAGACTCATAAAAACCCAACGGATGCACTGATTTCTTATTCCATTGCATAGAAATGATGCTTCACAAATCATCAACAGCATTACATAATTATATATACACAAATGGAACAAAGCTATCAAGCCATTCAAAAGTTGCAACATTTTAATTACAGTATTTCTGTGCTCAATCCTAACACTGCAGCAAATTTCTGTAAAGCTGAATGTCCCTTTCCATGTACCAACATGGTCATACGCGGATTATTTTAAATGCAACTTTACCACCCGAAGCGTTGCAAACACCGGGAGAAGAGTAAACAACTGCAGACTTGAATGGACACTCATATGCACTCCAGATGCAGGGCCTGTGCAAATCCTTGGGCTGATGCATCACCTTCTTTTAAAATCAGACTGCTATCAGACAAGCATTCAGTACAGGATATAGACCTTTCAGCAATAGATTGAGCTGATCAATGTTGACAAAAGCCCAACACATGTCAGCGGAGTGACGTTGCACAGTACCAGTATCCATATCTGCTTGTGATGGGTCAGAAGATGGCAAAGTATCTGTATCTTCTTATGGTTGGTCAGAAGATGGCAAAGCTGATGTTTCTGCTGTGGAAGAGGGTAGTTCCGGTTTAGCAAACTTTTCCATCAGGTCAATCTTTCTCCTCGCTGCCACCACAGGAGGACTGGTTCTCCCCTTGCTCCAACCTAATAAATACACAAACACTGATTTAATATTTGATACAACTGTCCATGGTTTTTGTTTGTAATAAGCTGCAAATTTTAAGACTCAATATAAACGTCAACAAGAGCTTGTACTTTATTTTGCAAATGACCATGTTACATGGGGTGTACCTCAACTTTTTGGCTAGGCCGGTAAATCAGAAATCCCAATCAGCCCCCAACCACTGAACCAGGCGGATTTTCTTACAACCACCTCAGCGGCTCGTACCCACACATGTCGGTTGACGAACACACACACACACACACACACAAAAGACATTCATTAATTTAACAGTGACTCATACTCATTACATGTGGATTTGCACTACTTATTAATACCCAAACACACACAACTTAATGACAAAAAAGTGTATGTTTTAATATATATAATGATAAATAATTGAAAATAAAAGCAGCCACGAAAAAGCAAAAGAAATCAAAGTATTCTCACCCTGTCACACACTAAACCTCACAGAAGGTTATCCCATAACATACCAGCCCCTATCACAAAATGTACATGTCAAGTTTACAATGGGATTTGAGTAACCACACAATCACATACAATGATACACTCAGGAACTAATACTGAAACTAGCTGAATTATTTTCTTTCTTTCTTCCTTTCTTTTCATATTTTTCTTTTAAAATTAATTCATTTCATCACACTTGCTATGTATTTGCTTGTTTCTTGTCTGTTGTCTGTTTTGTGTGTGTGTGTGTGTGTGTGTGTGTGTGTGTGTGTGTGTGAGTGTGTGTGTGTGTGTGTGTGTGTGTGTGTTCTGTGTGTGTGTATACATTTTCAGATTTCCTAAACCTAGCACTGTTTGCAGGTGATCTTTATGCTTTTGATTCATGAGTTGCATCCCCAGTCCTTTAGTTTAACTCTTTTTTTTTTCTTTGGTGAAGTAAATTGGATCTATTTTTTTATTCCTTAGTTAATGGAAAAGATTTGACAACAATATTGCTGTCAATGATAGGTTGGTCAGCCATGCTGGTGTAAACCAATCCTTTAGAATTAGAGAACGCTCTCTAGTAGGGTACTTATTTTCCTACGGTCAATGACCAGAAACAGAAACTGTGTCAGTCGTACATCGCTCAGATGCTGCTTCTCAGTTTGACCACAGACAAAGAATAATGATGACATGTTACACCATAGTAAGCTCTCAAGGACTGGCCAGCGAAGAACAATAAAATAGGGGTTGTGAAGACGATATCACAGAGATGATCGAGGGAGGGAGGGGAGGGGGGGGGGGGGGGGGGGTTTGCGGCGGCTACCAGTAAGTTCGTCACACGGTAGATTCGTCACCGGTCCCGGTAACTTCGCCACAGTAACTTCGCCACAGTAGTCCGAGCGCGGCTCTCTCTCTCTCTCTCTCTCTCTCTCTCTCTCTCTCTCTCTCCCACCTCCTTCCACCCCTCCCTCTGCTCACATTGAGTTTCTCTGCCTCCTTGACAGTGAGGTTGAAGTCGTGTTAGTGAGTGTGTGTGTGTGCGATGGTGTGTGTGAGTGTTTGTGCGTGTGTACGTGCGTGTGTGTGTGTGTTTTAGTGAGTGTGTGTGTATGTGCGATGGAGTGTGTGAGTTTTTGTCAGTGCGTGTGTGTGTGTCGTGTGTGTGCGTGCGTGCGTGTCATGGATGTGGGTGTATGTACGGCGTCCGTCTCTCTCTCTATCTCTCTCTCTCTCTCTCTCTCTCTCTCTCTCTCTCTCTCTCTCTCTCTCTCTCTCTCTCTCTCTCACTCACACACACTCTCTCTCAGTCTCTCTCTCTCTCAGTCTCTCACTACAGGCTGTTGAGAACTGCTCAATGAGTAGATCTCGGGTTGAGAACTGCTCAATGAGTAGATCTCGGGTTTTAAAATAACAACGCTCGGACTGTGTCGTCTGAAAACTGCTCAGTTGAGAACTGCACAATGAGTAGATCTCGGGTTTTCAAATAACCTCTCTCTCTCTCCCTCTCTCTCTCTCTCTCCCTGTCTCTCTCTCCCTCTCTCTCTCTAAAAAATATGAATCTTGAATCTCTCCCACAAATCAAACATCTGAAAGCATAAGCTCTTTAGCAGTAAACACCCGCCCACCCCTGCCGGTAACTTCGTCATAGGTGACGAATCTACCGTGTGACGAACTTACTGGTAGCCTTTGCGGCGGCGGCATGGTCAGTAAATTGGATCAAGAAACCCGCAAAATACTTCAGACACAAACTGTTTATCATTTACCTGCAAACCCTAACACATTCTTACAACAACAACAACATAACAATGTGCAATAAATCACGTTGTCAAACAAACAAGATCGAAAAGAGA
>NC_090256.1:69059956-69079956 GCF_037325665.1 Littorina saxatilis
TAAATCTGTGACGTCGGAGAGTGTTGACTCCGCCCTTTTCTTTGAACAAGATCCCCATTGAAATGTTTGTTTACAAATATCTTCTTTATTATGGAGAATTAACCTTATCTAAGTGCATAGGGCGGTAAATGTGTGAAAACCAGCTGTGTGAACAAAAAATCTGACACCGTAACTCATGCTTAACTGAGATATTAAAGAAACGAAAAGGCTATTCTGCCGGTACCGGCAACGTAGCCTGTAGGCTACGTTGCCGGTACTGGCAAAATAACGATATGTTACGGTAGAGGCTATTTTGCCGGTAGAGGCTCTCTCTCTCTCTCTCTCTCTCTCTCTCTCTCTCTCTCTCTCTCTCTCTCTCTCTCTCTCTCTCTCTCTCTCTCTCTCTCTCTCTCTCTTTCTCTTTCTCTCATTCTTCTACAAACAATTGGAGCGTGCAGGCCATGTCGTACTCCAAGAGGATAACGGGCACTTTTCCGTGACCAGTTCAGAAGGGGAAATCTGCGTGACGCCAATATCCTGTGATTGTACTTTCTACAAGTCCATGTCGCTACCGTGTCGACATATCTTCGCTGTGAGAAAGTTATGCGGTCGTGATTTATTCGACACTGAATTGATTGCCTAGCGGTGGACACTTGAATACTACAAACGCGGCCATTGATTCTTTCAGGCACTTTCTGACATTGTTGAAGAACGACTACCTGTGACAGTCGAAACGACGCCTCGTCCACGCATTGTCACAGCAAACAACCGATACCGGCGAGCCCTCCAGACAACAATTGGCTTCTTTAGCTGCAGAAAACAACTTTGATTTCCAAGAGAAATTGAGCGTGTTAGATTCTGTTGTAAAAATGTGGGGATCTGGAAAACATGTAGCGGTTGTGGAACTAGTGTATGATATGACAGTCGCCCAAAACCCACCACCACCAACAACAACACCACAGTCTGACGAGGAGGGTTCATCCGCACCAAGGCCTACGACGTCTCACGAGGATGGTTCATTTGCACCAAGGCCTACGACGTCTCACGAGGATGGTTCATTTGCACCAAGGCCTACGACGTCTCAAGAGGATGGTTCAGTCGCACCAATGCCTACGACGTCTCATGTAGCGGTTGTGGAACTAGTGTATGATATGACAGCCGCCCCAAACCCACTACCACCAACAACAACACCACAGCCGTCCAACACGTCTACTCGGCTGTACGGTCTTCTCTCCGTACTGTGTGTGCACTATGTGACGATGACTTGTTGAATACTCAATCTATTTCATGTGATTCATGTCTCAGATCCCTCCATCTGCAATACGCTGGAAAACGCTCAAGACCAAAAACCAGGTTCATGGTGCAGGAACTGCTATGAATGACACACACACACACACACACACACACACACACTCACACACACACACACTCACACACACACACACACACACACACTCACACACACACACACACACACACACACACACACACACTCACACACACACACACACAACACACACACACACACACACACACACACACACACACACACACACACACACACACACACACACATAGAGACAGAGAGTCAGCGACAATGATCATAGAGAGAGAGATGTGACGATGACTTGTTGTATATTCAACGTCCGTATATTCAATCTATTTCATGTGATTCATGACACACACATCGAGACTTGTGTATTGCCTTTGTGAGATGGAGAATCCGACTAGACGTTTCACTTTACTAGCTTCAGCAGCGTCCAACCGGCAAAATAGCCTCTACCGTAACATATCGTTATTTTGCCGGTACCGGCAACGTAGCCTGTAGGCTACGTTGCCGGTACCGGCAAAATAGCCATTGCCTTAAAGAAAATGTAGGAGCAGTATTTGTCCGTTGCCTGCAAGAGGTTTGAAATGATTTGCCAACGCAGAAGGTCAGGCTCCTTATATACTCCTGCCGGGCCTTTAAAACAGCACTTGCACCCAGTTGATGGCGATCTGTAGTGCACAGACATTACATGACTTAGAACAGCACTTGCACCCAGTTGATGGCGATCTGTAGTGCACGACATTACATGACTTCTTAGTATTTTCCCCTCCTGAGTTGTGTGGCGAGTGAAGCAAAGATCTTGTAGTAGCCTACAAGATCTTTGATTGAAGTCACGCGAGACTTCTGAGTGTTTTCCCCTCTTGTGTTGTGTGGCGATTGAAGTCACGCGAGACCCCCGCATCTAGCCCTCACATTATGAAAGAAAAACAGAAAGCCACTTTGGTAGCGCCGTTCAAGTGGTGACGTTGACTATTTCCCCACACGCACAAGAGTCTGTCGAATTAGACTCGTTTCAAGGGAGACGACGCGTCGTGTTGTCTCAGTCCTTTGACCGTTGGTTCGTCGATACAAGAAACACGGGTAACTCGTCAGTTGATGCAATCACAGAACCGGTCTTAGTGCACTCATCGGGTCCCTGGTTCCTTTGAAGCATACCACCTCAGGACCTTGGCTAATACACCCTGGGACCGTGTCTAATAAAAGAGCTCTGTCGAAGAATCTTGAAGTCACTTTCGCGTTCTTTGATCTCCCACTTTAACATTGAGATTGTGTTTTGACCGAGACCAACGGTGTTTTTCTTCCTCCCACTTGGTGAAACTTGGTGAAATTCGATAGTCACATGTGGTGTTTGTGCCCACCGGATCCTCTGCTTTGTTGTCGGAAGCAACGGTGTGTTTTCCTTGCTCACTCACGACGCCTAAGGGGAAATAACTAGTACCAAGAGAAACAACAACCGGCACCACGGGAGGTCATTGATACAGGAAGATGAGGGGTTTGAAACGTGTGGTTGGACATCTTGTTTCGTTGTTTGTGGATGTTGTAACCTCCATCCTGGTCATTGATACAGGAAGATGAGGGGTTTGAAACGTGTGGTTGGACATCTTGTTTCGTTGTTTGTGGATGTTCCCAGCCAGCACCCCGATATCGGTCCGATATCGGACCGATATCGGATACGATATCGGGTCGATATCGGATTCCGATATCGGACCGATATTGGATTGCAAATCGGGTCGATATCGGACCGATATCGGATTACGACATCGGACCGATATCGGTCCGATATCGACCCGATATCGACCCGATATAGAGAATTGGTATCGGCCTCATATCAGATCCCGATATCGGCGCGATATCAAATCCCGATGTCAGATTGCAAATTGGGTTGATACCGGGTCGATATCGGATTACGACATTGGTCCGATATCGGTCCGATATTGGTACGATATAGAGAATCGATATCGGCTTAATATCGGATCCCGATATCAGATCCCGATATCAGATTGCAAATCGGGTCGATATCGGACCGATATTGGATTACGACATCGGACCAATATCGGTCCGATATCGGTCCGATATCGACCCGATATAGAGAATCGGTATCGGCCTCATATCAGATCCCAATATCGGCGCGATATCAAATCCCGATGTCAGATTGCAAATTGGGTTGATACCGGGTCGATATCGGATTACGACATTGGTCCGATATCGGTCCGATATCGGTACGATATAGAGAATCGATATCGGCTTAATATCGGATCCCGATATCAGATCCCGATATCAGATTGCAAATCGGGTCGATATCATTTTGATATCGGATCCCGATATCGGACCGATATCGGATCCCGATATCGGACCGATATCGGATTGCAAATCGGGACGATATCGGGTCGATATCGGATTCCGACATTGAACTAATATTGGTCCGATATCGGTACGATATAGAGAATTGATATCGGCCTAACATCGGGAACCAATAATGGACCGATATCGGGAACCGATAAGGGTGGTGCCCTTCTATGGTGCCCTGGTGGTGCCCTTCCGTCAATTCCTTCAAGTTTCAGCTTTGCAACCATACTTCCCCCGGAACCTGAAAACTTTTGTTTCCTGGAAGCTGCCCGCAGAGTCGATGAAGCAAAACCAGCGAATAGTTGGCATTAATTATCTGATCATCTTTGAACCTCTGACTTTACTTCTTGACTAATGAAAACATGCTTCATGCTTGGCAATTGCTTTCGCACTTGTTCGTCTTTGACCTGCACTAAAACTTGCTGTAATCCGTAAATATTAGATTTCTGGCCCAAGAACAGAAGAAAATTTAAAAGGAGACAGAAATGATAAGATGAAGTAGTTGATAAACATTGTCACACAAGTACAAATGAAAGTGAGTCAAAGGCAGAATGAGAATAATTTAATAACCAACTGTATCATTGAAAACACATAAGTTACCAATGCAACATAAACAAATTACAACTATCAATTAAAATTCAACAGTTAATACAATTAATAACTGACCTTGTGATAAGATAACTCATCCACTGAAATGTCATCCACTCTGCTGCCAAAGGACGGGCTTGAACCCATGACTCACAGCACTGCAGAGCAGACCACTAACCAATGGGTCCCCACCGAATAATTATGGAGTGTCACGATTCATGTGACCCATCAAAGTCAAAGTATTTAATTCCATAAGGCGATAGCCCCCTTGGAATAGGGAAATAACAATAACTTCACAAAACGCATGAATCAAATGAACACAAAGGAGACGAGAAAATCGTCGCAAACGGATAACCAGTTATGAAATCAATTATAACTAAATAAGTCTTTCGATTTGCAACAAACAACGGACTGGTCACGCAACGGTTCTGTCCAGTCATGATAATCAAAACAAATGATTGTTACGCTCCAATTCTTCACAAGGGTGGAGAACGGGAAATGTTCAGACCATCTCTTTTATCCTCACGGTGCTTTCCTCGCTCATCCTCTGTAACATATCAGCTAGGTTAGACCATTGATGTTCTTTGTCTCCGTCATATCTGGCATCGTCTGTCACCTTCCGCCTATTAGCGTCACTCGCAACAACATCACTCCGCACCATACAGCCTGAATCTGACACTGTCAGCTGCGATTGAAAGTTGGAGACACACAACGTAGCACCACCGACGCACTTTTTCATGGCCGCCTTTGTCGAACTTCAAAAACGCAGTATCGCCATTGTTCAGTCGCCACAACAGTCGGTATTGAACGATGTCAGCCCACTCTCCGACAAAATTGCACATAGCATTTGTTCCAAAACAGTAGGCCTAGGGAATCCTTGCAGAGGCATTATATCATATATATGTAGAGGCATTATATCATGTAGAGGCAAAATAACACAAAATGAAGAGAGAGTGAATCCGAGAGGCGTGTTCCTTGCTGGCTGTCAGCACATTAGCACTAATTTTATTTACCATCTTCATCTTAGTCCTCGTCCTCGTTTTCTGTGTTGATCTTCGACATCCTCCCACCATGTAGACGATCCGACAATCCTGTCAACCACTTCGCAAGCACCTGTTCGAATTGCTTGTTGTCGGTTTGAATATGGCGCTTCCTCACGGCCAGCTGCAGTAAAAAGATTAACCGTTATGAGTATGACGCAACAAGATGATCATATAAAATGTTGACATTGTATGAACATGTTTGTGCTTTCATAAGGAGACATGCTGTCTGCAAAACCTCCCTCACCTTTCATTTGTTCTTCACCATTTCTTCCATCACTGGCAGATTTATTTGTCTACATTCAATGTGTGTGTGTGTGTGTGTGTGTGTGTGTGTGTGTGTGTGTAGACAGGTATTTTTATAAATCTGAAAGAATAAAAACTGTTTATTATGCACAACAGAACCATAAAAGGATTCTTAGTTAAAATCACCATTTTATTTTTACAACAACAATAAAGAAAATCAGCAACCACCTGAACACACACAGTGACACAAACACACACAGTGACACACACACACACCTAAGAAACAAACACACTTTTTAGTCTCATATATTCCAAGAGAAAAAATACATCAAGTCTCAATAATTAGCAAAACTATCTTCCAACGAATCCAAGTTCCATAGGCATAGGCGATACTCACTCAACGTTTTACGTGATGCATGATGATCGACTGTTTGGAAGACTCTTGAAACCAGTCCAGTTCTGTCTTCCTCCTTCTGTCTTAGTATTGGACTGTCCAGTCAGGATCGTTTCTGATGTTGTATAACATAGTGCTCTAGCAACTGCCAGTTTTCAATCTTCCCAACGCATTTCGCCATTTGTTTACTCAGTAACTGCCGGACAAGTAATTCTGAGTGACCTCCCGTCGGGCCGCCAAGGGACATTACTCTCGGACTTTTCTCTGTCGAATCGAACTCAAGAAAGTTTCTACTGTATTTTTACCGTTTTTAACACTCCTGCAACTTCAAAGCCAGTGTGTCTGCTGATATAAGATAACATGCTGCACTTCAGCATATATCAGGACTACACAATACAGATCTTATGACGCTGAGCGAATGGCAAATGGAACTTTCAGGTAATGTTACTTCACTGTGTGACTTGTGTTGTAAATAATCATATTCATAAGTTCAGAATCCGTTGGCATTGTGATTGTTGACTTATTTTTGATAAGAGTCACCAATATCAAAGCAATATCATGCATAACGATTGGAAAGGTGAATTTATCTCTCTTTCTCTTTCTTTCCTGCCTTCTGTCTTTCTAGTTTCTTGCTCTGTCTGTCTTTCTCAGTTTCAGTCTCTCTGTCTGTTTCTCTCTCCCTGTCTGTCTATCTGTCTGTCTGTCTGTCTCTCTCTCTCTCTCTCTCTCTCTCTCTCTCTCTCTCTCTCTCTCTCTCTCTCTCTCTCTCACTGATATTTTATTTCTCTCTGTCAATCTGATAATTGCCACACATTTTCACACATTTGTTCAATCTCACAGCTTCTGGTCTAATCCATTACTGTACAGTAACATTTATAAGAGATCTCAGAGAGTTATTTTCGAAAATCGTCTTTTCAAAGACACTTAAAACAAGTTTTGATTGACCACTGTTCTCTACTGTAATGCAACTCACACATCATCAATGCTTTCATTGCAGGGTGGGAGGAATTACCATGAGGATACCAGAAAGCATTCACAGGGATGTAAACTACAAGTTACAACCCTGACAAGTGACATTCTGGCTTTTGAGGCCAAGTAAGTGTGTGTGTGTGTGTGTGTGTGTGTGTGTGTGTGTGTGTGTGTGTGTGTGTGTGTGTGTGTGTGTGTGTGTGTGTGTGTGTGTGTGTGTGTGTGTGTTTGCAGGTAAAATCCACGTTAACGCTTGATGAATGTTCCAGCAGTCATATTATATTTATAACTGAAAATCATTTATGAGAGAAGGCAGTGTTGTTGTCAGGCTTCGGTCTGGGGTCATTAATACATGCTTATGACACATTGTTCTAAATCTTGGCTGGTCGACCATCACATCAATTTCGACATAAAGAACTATAACAGGTCTTCTGACAGAACAATTTGTTGTAGCCGGGACATCTGGACCTATACATATTTTTAGTCCAGGTCCAACTGACATATTATTATCTTACTCTTACTCAGTCTTAGTCTTGGAAAAAACTTTGGGAAGGTGTTCTGTGTGTGTTGGGGGGAGGAGGGGGGTTGTTATCCATGCCAGGCAGCATTGACTAAGAGCATTTCATTCAAACACAGAAGAATGCTATCAAAGTTAGCATATATATATACACACAAGTAAATTCAACAAATATTGGCATAATGCAAAGACAATGTAAACCTTATTTACCTTCAGTTCTATATTTAGTAAAGAGCATTAACAAAGAAGACATAATTATAGTGTTTACACTGAAGTTCTCAAATCACACTGAATTCTTTATGTTTTAAGATTGTTGCATTCTCTGTCTTTGCAGGTGTCATAGCATTTGGAGCAGATCTTCAAAGTCTCCTATTGCAGACATGCCATCGTCTGCACTGGTTGTATCAACAACTTTTTCCAAGGCTGGTGCTGCAGATTTAACAAGTATATATATCGTCTGCTGCAAACTCAACATTAACAACTTCTCTGTCTGCTCCTGCTTCGAATTCAACAATTCTTGTTGTCTGGTGCTGCTGCAAAGTGAATGACTTCTTCGTTTGCTGCTGCAGGTTTAACAAGTATATCGTCTGCTGCAAATTCAACAACTTCTTTGTCTGCAGATGACGCTACAAATTCAACAACTTCTGTGTCTGCTCCTGCTTCAAATTCAACAATTCTTTTTATCTGCTGCTGCAAAGTGAATGACTTCTTCCTCTGCTGGTGGTGTTGCAAATAACCTCATCTTTCCTTGTGTCTCTGGCATCATTCGGATACATGTACAAGATACCTAGCTGTGCGAAGACTATTTTTTTTAAACCCAAAAGATGGAATAGAATTGGTAAATTTCTAGGTACAGAACCTAAAAGTGGGATACATGTATCCAAACTCACTTCCAGAAACTTTAGAACTGATTCAACTTCCGACATTTTTATCATGGTTTTATCGTGTGTGTTTTTTTAAATGTACAGTATATATCATGGAAATGATGAATAAATGTTTAGAACATATTCTCACAACATATTTCTAATGGTTTTATTTATTTGTCTTTTGTTTTGTTTCATGTTAGCATGCACACTTCCTTCTTCTTCTTCTTCTGGATTCGTGGGATGAAACTCCCACGTACACTCGTGTTTTTGCACGAGTGGAATTTTACGTGTATGACCGTTTTTATCCCGCCATTAAGGCAGCCATACGCCGCTTTCGGAGGAAGCATGCTGGGTATTTTTGTGTTTCTATAAATAACCCACCGAACTCTGACATGGATTACAGGATCTTTTCCGTGCGCACTTGGTCTTGCGAGATATCCGGTCAAATATGATTTAGGACTTCTTGAATTTAAGTACATATATATATAACATTACAACATCAGCAGACACAAACGACTAAGCTAAATTATCTTCAAATAAGAATAAAATTAAAAAACCAACCCCCCCCAAAAAAAAATATTACTGATAAAATGTTTAATTATATTTTTTGTGTGGTTCTTTTTATGTTTGCACTCAACATAAAAAACACACGTTTGAATAACTTGAATCTAACCATTATATTGTGCTTTTTATTTGGTAAAATTGACATTAGCCGTAAACGAAAATTAACTTTAATTTAACTTTATATTATGGTTTTGTTTTAATGAACGTTAATTTAATGTTAATTTAACGTTAAATTAACGTAAAAAGTGAACGTTTATCTCATGAGCAAACTTGGAATCCAATATCGGACCGATATCGGGCAGATATGGGATATCTTGGTCTGAGGGAAAACAAAATTCTAATAAAAAGTTTAATTATAGTTTTATTTTGGTTCTTTGTATCGGACCTATATCCAATATTGGCCCAATGTCGTAATCCTATATCGACCCGATTTGAAATCCGATATCGGTCCAATATCGGGATCCGATATCGACCCGATATCGTATCCCGATATCGGTCCGATATCGGTCCGATATCGGGGTGCTGGCTGGATATCTCGGACCAAGATATCCGATATCTGCCTGATATCGGTCGGATATTGGATTCCAAGTTTGCTCATCGGATTAACGTTAAATTAACGTCAACTTTATTGGCCCAATGTCGGAATCCAATATCGGTCCGATATCGACCCGATATCGTATCCGATATTGGTCTGATATCGGGCCAATATTGGTGTGATGGATGGGATTGTATTGGCGATGATGTGAAAACTTGGAATCCAATATCGGACCGATATCAGAATATCTTGGTCTGAGGAAAAAATAAAAAATCGCAATAAAAAGTTTAATTATAGTTTTATTTTGGTTCTTTTTATTTTCACACTCAACGTAAAAAAACACATGTTTAAATAATGTGAATCTAACCATTATATTATGCTTTTTGACTCACATGCGTAGCAAAAGTGAGTCTATGTACTCACCCGAGTCGTCCGTCCGTCCGTCCGGACGTCCGTCCGTCCGTCCGGAAAACTTTAACGTTGGATATTTCTTGGACACTATTCAGTCTATCAGTACCAAATTTGGCAAGATAGTGTATGATGACAAGGCCCCAAAAAACATACATAGCATCTTGACCTTGCTTCAAGGTCAAGGTCGCAGGGGCCATAAATGTTGTCTAAACAACAGCTATTTTTCTCATTTTTCCCATTTTCTCTGAAGTTTTTGAGATTCAATACCTCACCTATATATGATATATAGGGCAAAGTAAGCCCCATCTTTTGATACCAGTTTGGTTTACCTTGCTTCAAGGTCAAGGTCACAGGAGCTCTTCAAAGTTGGATTGTATACATATTTTGAAGTGACCTTGACCCTGAACTATGGAAGATAACTGTTTCAAACTTAAAAATTATGTGGGGCACATGTTATGCTTTCATCATGAGACACATTTGGTCACATATGATCAAGGTCAAGGTCACTTTGACCCTTATGAAATGTGACCAAAATAAGGTAGTGAACCACTAAAAGTGACCATATCTCATGGTAGAAAGAGCCAATAAGCACCATTGTACTTCCTATGTCTTGAATTAACAGCTGTGTTGCATGACCTTGGATGACCTTGACCTTGGGTCAAGGTCACATGTATTTTGGTAGGAAAAATGTGTAAAGCATGCGAGTCGTATGGGCTTTGCCCTTCTTGTTATTTGGTAAAACTGACATTAGCCGTAAACATAAAATTAACTTTAATTTAACGTTATATCCGATATCGGTCCGATATCGGTCCGATATCGGATTCCAAGTTTGCTCATCAGATTAACATTAAATTAATGTTAACTTAATTAACGTAAAAAGTTAACATTAATTTAATGTTAATCTGCTGAGCAAACTTGGAATCCGATATCGGTCCGATATCGGTCCGATATCAGATTCCAAGTTTGCTCGTCAGATTAACATTAAATTAATGTTAACTTAATTAACGTAAAAAGTTAACATTAATTTAATGTTAATCTGATGAGCAAACTTGGAATCCGATATCGGTCCGATATCGGTCCGATATCGGTCCGATATCGGATTCCAAGTTTGCTCATCAGATTATCATTAAATTAATGTTAACTTAATTAACGTAAAAAGTTAACATTAATTTAACGTTAATCTGATGAGCAAACTTGGAATCCAATATCGGACCGATATCGGACCGATATCGGATATCTTGGTCCGAGATATCCGGTCAAATCCGATATCGGTCCGATATCGGATTCCAAGTTTGCTCATCAGATTAACATTAAATTAATGTTAACTTAATTAACGTAAAAAGTTAACATTAATTTAATGTTAATCTGATGAGCAAACTTGGAATCCGATATCGGTCCGATATCGGTCCGATATCGGATTCCAAGTTTGCTCATCAGATTATCATTAAATTAATGTTAACTTAATTAACGTAAAAAGTTAACATTAATTTAACGTTAATCTGATGAGCAAACTTGGAATCCAATATCGGACCGATATCGGACCGATATCGGATATCTTGGTCCGAGATATCCGGTCAAATCCGATATCGGACCGATATCGACCCGATATCGTGTGCTGACTGGGTTGTAACTTACATCCTGGTCTGCGAATGGAACACACATATTGTGTGAAGAGCTGTGTCCCTACCCCCTAGTCTAAACGCCAGACCGCCTCCTGTTTGATCGGGTTACCCCCCCTTATCACATTCTTTGAGATTCGCTCCCTTGAGGTGTGTTTTAGTTGTGTAGGCCGTTGTCCGCAATCTTTAAATAGAAGAAGCACTTCGTCGGATATGTCATACTCCGTGTATTGTGTTTGTATTTAACTCATTCGCTGCGTGTCGGAACTGGAATTCCGACACCTGTGTTTAGTGTTGGCCGCGTGCCGGTACTTGAGTTCCGACGGATATCACGAATTTTTAACGGTGTAAACGGCCCTGCTGACCAAGGGAAACAACCCCTGCAATGAACTTCTATCTGTCTACAGTGGAACCATTCACTGTAAAGAGTTCCTTCCCTTCAATTGTTGGGATTAATTTGATTTTGTTGACGGTGTGCGACCCACGTGTTTTGACTTTTCCAAGATGGCGGATCGTTCTGCTGACAAGACGTAGTAACTTGAAAAGAGTGCTAGAACTTGTTATTCAGTACGGTTCTGATCTTGACCTTAGTGATGATGATAGTGGAGATGATATTTTAGATTCTGGTGACGAGTTTGTGCCAATGGACGATCATTTGGGTGATGATTCGGGCAATGAAAGTGTCGATCATGACATTGTGTATGATGAACCCATGACGTAGAAAGTTGTTTGTCTTTTGCTTCAAAGAGGTAGTTTGACTGGATGTGAAGACAACAAAAGGTATGTTCTTTCAAATGTTTCATATATTTTGTAAAAGAGCAAGTTTCAAACTTTGCAAAAATGTAAGGTAGGTAAGGTTATTTTGTGTTGTTGATTTTTATTATTTTTTTAAAAATGGGTCAAAATCGTGCGATTTGAGGGAACACAGGGAAATTTAACAATTTAGACGCGCCTCGATTATGGTTGACACTCACCAGTTCAAGTCTATTTAACAGTAATTTTTGTTTCTGATTCACCAGCAACACTGATTCACCAGCAACACTCTTGACATTTGAAACAGTGCATATCAGCTTGATTTTGTGAGAAAAAGTACTGCAACAGTGAGTTACTAGTGTTTCATTCAAGAACAAAAAAGTTTGGTTTTTTTGCTTCAAATTGAATATTTTGCCTGGATATGAAGACAACAAAAGGTATGTACTTTCAAATGTTTCATATATTTTCTAAAAGAGTAAGTTCCAAACTTTGCAAAAGAGACTGTGCCAAAAGGTCAGGTGTCATGTCTACTGTCCCGAATGACACACGATTGCTGACATTTCACCATTGCCAACAGAATAAACAAATAAGAAATAGGTAGAAAATGAATGTGAAAACTGACTTTAATTGTTGATCAGTATTTTCTATACCACTAACAAATAATCTACTTGCACATAGCTGTTTGGCAAATGTATGTTGCATGGGACACACTGACATGAAAGTGGAAGATGTTTTTCCCTCTAGAGAAACTACATATCAAGTTACACTTTTTGTGCTCTTCCATTCCAGTTGGCAATCAATTGTTAACGCATGTTATTAGAAAAAATAGAACGAAAACAGATTAGATAGAATGAAAAATGTACTGGTGATGTCATTTGGGACATACTGACATGAAAACGTCACCTTTTGGCACAGTCTCAAAAACATAAAGGTATATCTTGTGTTGTTGATTTTTAATAATTTTTTCAAAATGGCTCTAAATCGCGCGCTGGCAGGGAACACAGGGGAAATTTAGACGCGCCTTAAATAAAATTTAAAAAATAAAGGGGACGTGTTTTTTAAATTTTTATTTGGCCTTTTTTGGGTAATTATCATAGCGAGACATATGCGCTTTTCCATTGGCTACTTCAAAGAAATTGTAAAGTACAACAGTGAGAGTGGCTGTAACGGGAAGTAATGATCCCTTAAGACTGGCTGTGACGGGAAGTAATTCTTCTTCTTCTTCGTTCATGGGCTTAGACTCACACGTTCTCTCATGTTTTTAGCACGAGTGGATTTTTACGTGTATGACCGTTTTTACCCCGCCATTCAGGCAGCATACGCCGATTTCGGGGGAGGCATGCTGGGTATTTTCATGTTTCTATAACCCACCGAACTCTTGACATGGATTACAGGATCTTTTCCGTGCGCACTTGGTCTTGTGCTTGCGTGTACACACGAAGGGGGTTAAGTCACTAGCAGGTCTGCACATAAGTTGACCTGAGAGATTGGAAAAATCTCCACGCTTAACCCACCAGGCGGCAGCGACCGGGATTCGAACTCACGACCTCCCTATTAGGAGGCCGACGTCTTACCACCACGCCACTGCGCCCGTCACGGGAAGTAATGATCCTTTAAGAGTGGCTGTAACGGGAAGTAATGATCCTTTAAGAGTGGTTGTAACGGGAAGTAATGATCCTTTAAGAGTGGCTGTAACGGGAATGAATGTTCCTTTAAGAGTGGTTGTAACGGAAAGTAATGATCCTTTAAGAGTGGCTGTAACTGGAAGTAATGATCCTTTAAGAGTGGTTGTAACGGAAAGTAATGATCCTTTAAGAGTGGCTGTAACGGGAAGTAATGATCCTTTAAGAGTGGTTGTAACGGGAAGTAATGACCCTTTAAGAGTGGTTGTAACGGGAATGAATGTTCTTTTAAGAGTGGCTGTAACGGGAATGAATGTTCCTTTAAGAGTGGCTGTAACGGGAATGAATGTTCCTTTAAGAGTGGTTGCCCACTGTGTCAGGCTTATCATAGTGACCTAAACAGGTGTGGTGATTGGTGAGGGGGGGGGGGGGGGGGGGTAAGGAAATGGATCAAGAAGTTATCAGTGCAAGTTCCTGACACCAGGTTCTCGCTCCTTATCTCGCTGTGAGAATGCAGTCCTTGCACACTGGTTGAGGTGCACACGCTGTGCTCAGCACGTTTAGCAAGGTGTTTTGTAAGGGTCTTTTGTAAACCAAGTATTTGCATAATGTATTACTTGCGTGTGCCAGTGATTGTGTGTGTGTGTGTGTGAGTGTTTAGGGGAAAATAAGAGATCCATACAACCAGTACACCAGTCTGAGGTAAAGCAGAGGGAGAGACTCAGACTCAGACTCAGACTCAGAACTTTATTACAAAAGGATAAAGGTTTTAGGCAAAGCCTATTCTTCCAACCTGTCCTTTATACAACACATAAAGACAGACGGACATAAAAAATAAAACTTCAATCAGAAAAGATACAGAATTACATTGTATGGATTGCAACACGATGTGCATTTAAGGAATTATATAAGGAGAACTCAAAAAATACAAAATTACATTGACATATTTAAACCTTTCATTTTGAGAATTAAGTTGCTCAAATCAGCTACACATCCGTTAACACTAGTACAAAATGTTCAACAAAATAACAATCGAACAAGACATTTCATTCACGAATGATGTGTGAACGTGACTGTTTCTTAAAGCCATATGTACTCGATGACTATACACGCTAATTGCTTTACCAACAGCTGGAGACAGACTAAATTAAGTTCCCTGCAAAATATTGTGGTCTAGGACCCCTTAAATGTTGAGATATTTGAATTTTCATTGAGTCACTTGAGAAAAAGTGACTCTATGTAATCGGTCAGTGTTAGTCTGTCCGGCCGGCCGGCCGGCCGGCCGGCCGTCCGGCCGTCCGTAGACACCACCTTAACGTTGGACTTTTCTCGGAAACTATCAAAGCGATCGGGCTCATATTTTGTTTAGTCGTGACCTCCAATGACCTCTACACTTTAACGATGGTTTCGTTGACCTTTGACCTTTTTCAAGGTCACAGGTCAGCGTCAAAGGAAAAATTAGACATTTTATATCTTTGATAAAGTTCATCGGATGTGATTGAAACTTTGTAGGATTATTCTTTACATCAAAGTATTTACATCTGTAGCCTTTTACGAACGTTATCAGAAAAACAAGGGAGATAACTAGCCTTTTCTGTTCGGCAACACACAACTTAACGTTGGGCTTTTCTCGGAAACTATAAAAGTGACCGGGCTCAAATTTTATGTGAACGTGACTCATTGTGTTGTGAATAGCAATTTCTTCCTGTCCATCTGATGCCTCATATAATATTCAGAACTGCGAAAGTGACTCGATCGAGCGTTTGCTCTTCTTGTTTTGATCTGGATCGTCCTATTTATAGATTTGGCAACACATGTAACGTTGATGCAAGGGAGAGAACACCGCGGCTTTGTTGACATCCTCACTTTTTCAGAGGCTAGAACAAGCTGTAATGCATGTATTATGGTCCGCGCATGGTGACGTATCGTCATTATATGGTCTTATGGTGCGTTTGACATCGATTGTGGGCAAACTACACTTTGTAAACACGGGAGTGCGTTAGTATGCCTTTAAACATTTTCACTGAAGTTGCATTTCTTATCTGTTGGGGGAAGGAGTTCCAGAGAAAAGCTCCCGAGAAGGCTAAGCTCGATTTGTAGAGGTCTATGCGAGGTATAGGAGGGATGATTTTTTGGGACCCATATCTTTTTGTGGCATGTTTGAAATGTGATGAGAGAGAGAGAGAAAGACAGAGAGAGAGAGAGAGGGGGGGGGCTGAGAAAGGGAGCGGGAAAGGGGATAGAGAGAGAGAGGGGGGATTACCTGATTGAACGTTTGTTTGGAATTAAGCTTAGAAAAGCCATGGTAAAAGTTCAACACGTATCCGAACACTATTGCTGAGATAATGCTAGTACAGTACTAGTCGCAATTGAGCGTTATCTAAGGGTCAGCGTAACTCACGAAACTGGGAACGCTGCCGATAATGTATTGGAGGGAAAGTGTGTGTGTGTGTGCGTGTGTGTGTGTGTGTGTGTGTGTGTGTGTGTGTGTGTGTGTCCATGGTATGCATTATATCACCACGTTATGGTATGCATTATATCACCACGTCATGGTATGCATTATATCACCACGTCATAGTATGCATTATATCAACACGTCATGGTATGCATTATATCACCACGTCATGGTATGCATTATATCAACACGTCATGGTATGCATTATATCAACACATCATTTTTTTTTTTTTTTTGTTTTTTTTTAAATTTGCCAAGCACATCATTGTGGGGCTTTTAATCAAAAAATATTCAAGCATCCGTCTACAACGTATCCTCATTCATCCTTCAACATTTACACAATACTGAAATATCTCAATGCTAATTCATATCCTAACATCACATTCAAATCAATAGGTCTACCATATCTATACTTACTGATACACATTTTTGAAATGAGCAAAATATGATTAATAATTTTGTTTATGGGGGTTTGCACTTCTGGAGAGTATCCAAACAATACATCTTTTTCTGTTAATATAATATTTTCTCCCGTATTAACAAATATACATCTTCTAACATTTTCCCAAAACAATTTCATTTTACTACATTTCCAAAAGAAGTGTTCAATATAATCAATTTCATTACAAAGACTACATAAACTATTTTCTTTTAACTTCATTTTATGCAATAAAATATTTGTGGGATAAATATTATGTAAAATTTTCCATTGGAGTAACTTTAATCTTTCTTCGCTTGTACATGCACTTGCCAGGACCCAATACTTTTCGTCAATGCAAATGTTATATTTGTGGGACCAAAATTTTACAGCGCAGGGTTCACTGGCTTTGGATTGCGTTAATATCGCACGAAATTTCTTCGGGGAAGGGTTATTTAGCATGCCCTGAAAACAGGTCGCAGGATGCTCGTCACCCGCGTCTGTGTTGTCCCGCAGTGCTCGCGCGCAGAGGGCCGTGTGCAAAGCGTTGTACTCAAACAGCCTTGTGGCGCTATATCCGACAATGGCACAAATATGTTGAAATGACACAATATTTTCGTCTATCCATACATCACGTACACAATTCACACCGGCTTCAATCCATTTATCAAAACACAACACATTCTTTCTAAAAATAATATCTGCATTATTCCACAAACATTGATCAAGAATACTTTCTTTTTGAACAGGAAATAAATATCTGTTCTCAATCCATATTTTTAAAACTTGTTGCCAAAATTTTGATTTAACTCTGGTCAGACCAATAAACTGTTTTGGTTTGGCAGTTGATTTAAAGCAGCACAGCTGGCTTCCGAGAACCTCATAATAATGTCTTGGGATCAATTGCCAATTTGCAAAATCGGTTTGTTGTAACCTGGCTGCCCAACATAACAAAAAGGATGTCTGCATATCATGCATATTTATCATGTTAATACCGCCTATTTCTATGTTACTACATACAACTGTTCGTTTCACCTTTTCAAAAGCTTTACTATTTGAGTACTTCCGTTTCCACAAAAATTTAAAAAGGATAGTATTTAATCTATCAAGCACTTTTGTCGGTGCAGAGAGTGCCTGCAAAACATATACAAACTGGGATATCAAAAAAGTTTTAATTATACACAATTTACCACTAATGCTTAAATTTCGTTTTGACCACATTCCAACAATTCTTTCAATTCTATCAAACCGTACTGACCAATTCTCTTCAATGTCAGAAGCAGCGATATTGTTTCTAAATATTATACCCAAAATTTTTAACTGTTTTTTCCATCTTATATTACAGTATTGCTCAAGACTGTTCTTCATGGATCCTAGCCACATTGCCTCTGTTTTATTTTCATTCAGATGTAAATTTGAAATACATGAAAACTGTTTTACTATTAACAGTACTTGTTGGAGATCGTGTTTATCTTTAAGGAACATTGTTACGTCGTCTGCATACATTGCCAATTTTAAAATATATTCCAAATTGGTTTTTAAATGAAATGACGGGAATTTTAATCCTTTTATATTCGGGTCACTGCGTATCTTAATGGCTAAAAGTTCAAGGCCAAGGACAAAGGCCATCGGTGAAAAATTACATCCCTGACGAATTCCGGTTAACCTTTGCCGGATGCCGCTTTTGACTACACACTCCCGACGATGCGGGTTTGTCTGAACCCATACATTTGAAAGAGGGTTTTTACCGTTTATTCCTCTAACGACGATGCGGGTTTGTCTGAACCCATACATTTGAAAGAGGGTTTTTATCGTTTATTTCTCTAACGACGGGGTGGGTTCAGGGAAACCCACAGCGCTACTTCAGTGGTTGCATCGAGTTTCTCCCTTCACCGACCTCTTGCAGGGGAGGGAGAGGGGGAGGGAGAGGGGGAGGGAGAGACTGAGAGAGACTGAGAGACTAAGAAAGAGAGAGAGAGAGACTAAGAAAGAGAGAGAGAGAGACTACGAAAGAGAGAGAGAGAGAGAGACTAAGAAAGAGAGAGAGAGACTAAGAAAGAGAGAGAGAGAGACTAAGAAAGAGAGAGAGAGAGTCTAAGAAAGAGAGTGAGAGACTAAGAAAGAGAGAGAGAGACTAAGAAAGAGAGAGAGAGAGACTAAGAAAGAGAGAGAGATACTAAGAGAGAGAGAGACTAAGAAAGATAGAGAGAGAGACAAATAAAGAGAGAGAGAGACAAATAAAGAGAGAGAGAGAGAGACTAAGAAAGAGAGAGAGAGAGACTAAGAAAGAGAGAGAGAGAGAGACTAAGAAAGAGAGAGAGGGAGACTAAGAAAGAGAGAGAGACTAAGAAAGAGAGAGAGAGAGAGACAAAGAAAGAGAGAGACTAAGAAAGAGAGAGAGAGACTAAGAAAGAGAGAGAAAGACTAAGAAAGAGAGAGACTAAGAAAGAGAGAGAGAGAGACTAAAAAAGAGAGAGAGAGACTAAGAAAGAGAGAGAGAGAGACTAAGAGAGAGAAAGAGAGACTAAGAAAGAGAGAGAGACTAAGAGAGAGAGAGACTAAGAAAGAGAGAGAGACTAAGAGAGAGAGAGAGAGACTAAGAAAGAGAGAGAGAGAGAGACTAAGAAAGAGAGAGAGAGACTAAAAAAGAGAGAGAGAGACTAAGAAAGAGAGACTAAGGGAGAGAAAGAGAGACTAAGAAAGAGAGAGAGAGACTAAAAGAGAGAGAGAGAGACTAAGAAAGAGAGAGAGAGAGACTAATAGAGAGAGAGAGAGAGAATAAGAAAGAGAGAGAGAGACTAAGAAAGAGAGAGAGAGAGACTAAGAAAGAGAGAGCGAGAGACTAAGAAAGAGAGAGAGAGAGACTAAGAAAGAGAGAGAGACTAAGAAAGAGAGAGAGAGAGACTAAGAAAGAGAGAGAGAGAGAGACTAAGAAAGAGAGAGAGAGACTAAGAAAGAGAGAGAGAGAGAGAGAGAGACTAAGAAAGAGAGAGAGAGAGACTAAGAAAGAGAGAGAGACTAAGAAAGAGCTAGAGAGAGAGAGACTAAGAAAGAGAGAGAGACTAAGAAAGAGAGAGAGAGACTAAGAAAGAGAGAGAGAGAGACTAAAAAAGAGAGAGAGAGACTAAGAAAGAGAGAGAGAGAGAATAAGAA
Source organism: Littorina saxatilis (assembly GCF_037325665.1). Taxonomy (NCBI): domain Eukaryota; kingdom Metazoa; phylum Mollusca; class Gastropoda; order Littorinimorpha; family Littorinidae; genus Littorina; species Littorina saxatilis. The sequence continues at coordinate 69,079,762 of NC_090256.1, forward strand.
AGAGAGAGAGAAAGAGAGACTAAGAAAGAGAGAGAGACTAAGAAAGAGAGAGAGACTAAGAAAGAGAGAGAGAGACTAAGAGAGAGAGAGAGACTAAGAAAGAGAGAGAGAGAGACTAAGAAAGAGAGAGAGAGAGACTAAGAAAGAGAGAGAGACTAAGAAAGAGAGAGAGCGAGAGACTAAGAAAGAGAGAGA
>NC_090256.1:69082456-69084956 GCF_037325665.1 Littorina saxatilis
CTTGGAGATTTTAATATTAATCTGAATAAGCCTCAAACAGTATGGAATTCAACAACAACTTTATTAGGTCTTCATCAACTGGTTCTGAACCCAACAAGAATAACAGACACAACTGCAACTCATCGATCACATATTATATATATATATATATACTGATAATAAGAAGATTGTTTCAAATGTGTATGTGTCCAATTCCAGTATCAGCGATCATAGGCCTATTTTTTGTTTGGTCTCTATGCGCTTGCCTAAATCAGGACCAAAAGGCCACACGACCATAGAATACAGAAGTTTTAGACATTTTGATGAGTCTGCATTTTTTCGTGATCTTAGTGAAGCTCCATTTCAGAGCGTTTTTGATTTCAGTCTTGCAGATGATGCTTTTAATCACTTGTATAGTATTTTAAGCACACTTATAGATCTATAAGCACGTGCCCCTGCGTCAGCACAGAGTAAAACATACCAGACTTCCACCTTGGTTAACATCAGATATTATAGAGGCGATGGCTCTGAGAGATTATTTCAAGGAAAATAAGATGACAGACGAATATAAACAGCAGAGGAATGAGGTGTTAAACCGTGTGAGACAATCAAACACTAGTTACTTTGATAAATTGATTTCCGATAAGAAAAATACTGCAACAATTTGGCGGGCAGTAAATGAAATCCTTGATAAATCTAGGAAAAAGTCAACTGCTAATCTAACAAAACTATCTGCGGAAGAATTTAATAATCATTTTATATCTTTAGCGGATAAATTGAAGGCTTCTGTGGCAGAAACATATTCTCCGGATACAGATAACTGTTTTGAAAAATTGGACGAATACTGTCAGCGGAACAGAATAAACAATGAAGCGTTTATCATTCCTCCGATTGCAGTTCATGAGGTCGGAACATTTATTGAAAACCTGGAGAATAAAAGTCCAAGGGTCCTGATAAAATACCCGTGAAGTTATTGAAGCTTTCTCTACCGTATATTGTGGATTCGCTCACGTTCGTATATAACCTTAGTATTGAGCAGAACTTTTTTCCGTCTAAATTGAAAAGCGCCAAAGTCATACCCCTTCCCAAATGTAAAGATCTCTCAGACCCAAGTAATTTTAGACCCATTTCTTTGCTGCCTGTTTTGTCAAAACCATTAGAACTGCATGTGCACAAGCATCTACTTGCTTACATGGAAGAACAAAATTTGTTCCATCAGTTTCAATCCGGTTTTCGGTCCAAGCATTCTTGCCACACAGCTCTTACGTCTCTCTGTGAAGCTTGGCTGTCAGCAATGAACAAGTCTGAAGTTACAGGATCATTGTTTTTGGATTTTAAGAAAGCATTTGACTTAGTCGATCATTCCATATTGTTGAAAAAATTACACTATTATTTGAGAAACGATTCGGTCTGTGACTTCTTTAATTTAAATCGTATCTTGCCGACCGGACACAGTATGTCACTCTACAATAGAGACTTTAAGAAGGGCTACCACATTCATATGGTTGGCATTTTCATGGTTGCAAAAGACACTCGGCGGGGGAACACCATGTGTCGCTAGTACAGCGGTTGAGAGGACAGAAGAATTTCGTTTCGCTGGTCGCACCGGTTCAGAAGTGTCGATCAGATAATACCAGCTGCCTCACTTCTGCTGAAACGTATCAGATACTCAGGCCACAACTCAACACATCATAAACTTTTACTGCTTCATGCATTTTTCTCCTCTAGGCGGCTTGACCATCCGACTGAAAAGTTGAGTCGGCCTGATGTTTGGGTCGCCATCTTGAAATTTCTTTCGTCTGCTCAGTCACTCACTTACCCGATTCAAGCCTGCTTTACGGCTTTTTAAACTTGATTTTTAAAAACATTTCAATGATAAATCGCGCCTAAAGATGTCAGAGCATACATCGATTACACAAGGTAGGCATATTTTATGACTATTCGAATATAAAACGCGACCGAAGTCACTTTCGTCAGAATGACCAATTCTACGAATTTCGTTTCTCTTGGCGAAGCGAATTTCTGTTCGTAGAGATCGGAAGTCACGTGTACTCAAAAAGGTGTGACGGTTTACAACCGAAAATGCCAACGAAACGAATGTGGTAGTGCTTCGTCCCTCAAGGGTCTGTATTAGGACCTATTCTCTTTTTTATTTACGTTAATGATTTGCCTTTACATGTATCGGATGATAAAGTCAAATGCGAGTTTTTTGCAGACGATTCGTCTATTCATACCAGTAACACCTCGTTGGAGTCAGTAAATTCTTCCCTGAAGAACACTTTGGATGAAGTTGCGAAATGGTGCACATCAAATGCCATGATACTGCACCCAGAAAAAACTAAAAGCATTGTTATTACCACAAGACAAAAGCATCAGATAAGTCCTCTTAAATTACAACTGTCCCTAGGTACAACTCAAATACAGCAAGTTAAAGAACATCGCATACTTGGTGTAACTGTCGATGAAGAAATGAAATGGCAAACACACATAAGCAACCTCTGCAAAGTGTTATCAAGGAATT
>NC_090256.1:69087456-69132456 GCF_037325665.1 Littorina saxatilis
CACTTCTACTGAGCATGAACTGGATCACAACACTCAGCCCTCAAGCTAACTGTACTTATCGTTAGTTTAACTTCTACTGAGCATGAACTGGATCACAACACTCAGCCCTCAAGCTAACTGTACTTATCGTTAGTTTAACTTCTACTGAGCATGAACTGGATCACACTCAGCCCTCAAGCTAACTGTACTTATCGTTAGTTTAACTTCTACTGAGCATGAACTGGATCACAACACTCAGCACTCAAGCTAACTGTACTTATCGTTAGTTTAACTTCTACTGAGCATGAACTGGATCACACTCAGCCCTCAAGCTAACTGTACTTATCGTTAGTTTAACTTCTACTGAGCATGAACTGGATCACAACACTCAGCCCTCAAGCTAACTGTACTTATCGTTAGTTTAAGTTCTACTGAGCATGAACTGGATCACAACACTCAGCCCTCAAGCTAACTGTACTTATCGTTAGTTTAACTTCTACTGAGCATGAACTGGATCACAACACTCAGCACTCAAGCTAACTGTACTTATCGTTAGTTTAACTTCTACTGAGCATGAACTGGATCACAACACTCAGCCCTCAAGCTAACTGTACTTATCGTTAGTTTAACTTCTACTGAGCATGAACTGGATCACAACACTCAGCCCTCAAGCTAACTGTACTTATCGTTAGTTTAACTTCTACTGAGCATGAACTGGATCACAACACTCAGCCCTCAAGCTAACTGTACTTATCGTTAGTTTAACTTCTACTGAGCATGAACTGGATCACAACACTCAGCCCTCAAGCTAACTGTACTTATCGTTAGTTTCACTTCTACTGAGCATGAACTGGATCACAACACTCAGCCCTCAACTCAAGCTAACTGTACTTATCGTTAGTTTAACTTCTACTGAGCATGAACTGGATCACAACCAAATGAGGCCGGGGCACTAATCAGTACACCTAATGCAGGGCTAGACGAGGGGGGGGGGGGGGGGGGGGGGGGGGCAAAGCCTTTTTTTTACATTTAGTCAAAACTTGACTAAATGTTTTAACATAGAGGGGGAATCGAGATGAGGGTCGTGGTATCTGTGTGTGTCTGTGTCTGTGTGACTGTGCGTGTAGAGCGATTCAGACTAAACTACTGGACCGATCTTTATGAAATTTGACATGAGAGTTCCTGGGAATGATATCCCCGGATTTTTTCTCTCCATATTTTCAATATATACCTTTGATGACGTCATATCAGGCTTTTTGTAAAAGTTGAGGCGGCACTGTCACACCCTTATTTTTCAATCAAATTGATTGAAATTTTGGCAAAGCAATCTTCGACGAAGGCCGGACTTTGGTATTGCATTTCAGCTTGGTAGCTTAAAAACTGATGAACGAGTTTGGTCATTAAAAATCGGAAACTTGTAATTACAAATATTTTTTTATTAAACGATCCAAAAACAATTTCATCTTATTCTTCGTCATTTTCTGATTCCAAAAACATATACATATGTTATATTTGAATCACAAACAAGCTCTAAAAATTAAAAATATAAAAAATATGATTAAAATAAATTTTCCGAAATCAATTTAAAAACAATTTCATCTTATTCCTTGTTGGTCCCTGATTCCAAAAACATATAGATATGATATGTTTGGATTAAAAACAAACTCAGTAAGCTAAAAAGAATAGACATACAGAAAAGCGTGTTATCCTGCTCAGCGCGACCACTACCGCACTATTCTGCATGGCTTGTCGATTTCACTGCCTTTGCCACGAGCGGTGGACTGACGAAACTACGAGTATGTGGTCTTGGTGAAAAAAGCAGTGCGTTCAGTTTCATTCTCTGAGTTCGACAGCTTGACTAAAATTAATGTTGTTATTTCGCCTTACGCGACTTGTTTTTTTAAAAGCTGTTGCATATTATTGTTCAATCATTAATGCTTCGGCAAGACCCCCACCCATTTTCATTACAATTGCTTCCACAAAAAAAAGGGGGAGAAAAAAAGACAGATTGAGCAATTTCTAAGGATCCCCGTTTGGCTTCTTTAGGCGAAACATTTGAGCCCCCGGAAACCCCAGGTACCAATCTCTGTCGCTTCGCTCATTTGTCTAGGTCGCTTTGCTCCCTTTACTTAGCCACCCCCCCCTAACACACTAACTGATCCGGCCCTGTAATGGTGTGACGAGCATGACAGTGGCTTGTTCATTGAATATTTTTTGTTCCCTCGAGTGCCAGGGCTTCCACATAGGTAATCTGAGAGTGCGTGTGATGCTTGTTGCAGAAGGGTCGATGGCGGTCGGGTGAGGACTACATGTGTGTGGGCGGCCTGATGCCCATCGCCAGCTCTCCCCGCGACACAGACCTCCCGGCCACCCCCCGTGCCTTGGACCACACCGCGTTCACCACTGTCACTGACCTTGAGATGGCCGCCACCACCGACCTCCCCTCCACGCCCCCCAGCGACATCTCCAGCGGCATCGACATCCGCGAACCCGTCAAGCTGATCGGGGAGGAGGAGGAAGAGGAGGAGGAAGAGGAGCTGGAGGATCAGGAGAGGCCAGGCAGTAACTGTGGTTGCCATAGAAACGATGGGCGAGAGGACAGCGCCGGCCTCTTCCCCTTGACTGACCTTGACCTTGAACAGATTGAGAACCACTGAGTGCACGAGCCACAAGTTTTGTCCCACCCTCCATGAGGTCGGAATCCATGACGTGCGCTGTGGCAGTGAAGTTGGGATATATGTGCAGTGTGTCAGGAAATGTGAAACAACTGAGTGCACACACCACGAGTTTGTCCCACACGTGAAGGGGTCAGGATCCATTACGCGCACTGTGACAGTGAAGTTATGGTTCATGCTGTGAAGAGGAAATGTTGAAGAAAAAGGAGTGATTGTGTGTGGCAGTGACGAGAGACGTGACAACAAACACCACAGGTCAGTGTACACGTGTACAGTGTGTGCTGTGCTGTCAACAAGGGCCCAACAAAAGCCAGCCACGATTTGTTGTGTTTAAACAGAACAATACATGCAAGGGCATCATCATTGTCAGTGATTGTACCACACCCCATGCTGAGAGGATGGGGTGAGAACAGCCGGGCTGTGTTGAAGAGTGTGACTGTCTGGGCGGAGGATTGCGCTGTACAATGCTGACTGCACCACATGTATTCTCCACACAGCACATGACTCCTGTCTGTCAAGTTGTTGTACCAACACAGACTACAGCTGTAGACTACACTGCTCTGCACATTGTAACTGTAACATTTCAGGACAGCTGGAGTGCATTCCTGTTGTTGCATGAAACCTAATATATATATCTCTCTCTTACTGTGAGAAGCTTGATATATCTCTCTCTTACTGTGAGAAGCCTGATATATCTCTCTCTCTTACTGTGAGAAGCCTGATATATCTCTCTCTTACTGTGATCTATGGTTGGAGATGTAACCACTCAGCACAAAGGACATCAGCAGCCAGGAAGCGGACTGCACACAAAGCCACACACGTGATATTTTCTATCTGCAGGATCAATACCTTGCCATTGTCAATCCCAGGAATATATTCTGTTCATTTTGGTGACGATGACGCAGTTTCCATAATGACTTCATCATCACTGTCTGCTAAAACAGGCGGGGGCTTGATTGAAGAGTTTATTGCAAGGGAGCTTACTCAGGGATGCTGCCTCACCCAAGGATTGAACGGAAGATAAAAATGAACGAGCGTTTTTAAAATTATTTTTATGACCTCTGTTTAGCGCCCAAACCCCTACCCCACCTCCTTTTTTTGTGGGCAGTGACTCAGTGACTGTAGGCGTAAGTAACCATTGAGCTCATTGTCGTTTGTTTTGTCTTTTGACCTCCACACTTGTTGGCTGGAGTGGATGCCAAGTGTCCGCCCACGTGCTCACATCCAACATGCCCACTATACCTAATGATTCCACAAGGCAAGACACAGTTTTGATAAGAGTTTGTATTAACCTTGCACAAGTCTCACACACAAGTGTGAGAAAGGCCGGGGTAGTGACAGATCATTGTTTGGTTGTTGTTGTAAGCTTGATGTTTCATGCAGGGTTTTTTGTTCCATCTTTTTGCATGGCTTGCTTTGTTTTGCTTTGACTGTGGAGTAAGAAAATAGGAAGGATTGTGATTGTGAATCTACTTTTTGATTCAACTTTGGGTATTTTATTGTAAGGACAAGGAGGAGGCCTTTGCTGTGTTATGTTATGTTGCTAAGGCAAGAGGATTGAATACTTGGGAAACGTTTCTCAAGGTTGCGTGTCTCAAAAAGAGGATACTTTTATTCAGGTGGCCTTGTTTGTGGACAGAAAGAACGAAATGAAGAACAAGTCGTCTCTATATATATATATATTTTTCAAAACAGCAAAGGGTCACGTTTTCTAAGACCACATTTGTTTGTATTTTCTGTGCAAGTCAAAAAAAAAAGAAAAGGTAGTTTATGGAACGCTTAATTATGACCAGAATGATTTGGTTTTTGTGTGTGTGTTCTGTTATTAAACGTTCCTGAAACTGACCTTTTTTGTTGTGTTGTATTCATGGTTTGGGAACGTTAGCAGTGTATAGATCTGTTTTGGATTTGTTCAGTGTCAATTGAAAACATTTTGGTGGCAGATTGGTCAGCTATTGAATCACAATGAATGATAATCATTGAAGCCATCTTTTTCAAACTTGTTTTACTTGCAACGAAAGCCAGTGTGGGTGTATTTTCTAGACTTGAAACCTTATCAAGTTCATATAATTTACAAGTGTTTCAGGTTCAGTGACAGTTTTGTGTTTGGAGCGTAAATCTGCATTTATTAGTAGTAATAGTACATTTTTAAGGTATACATGCTGTTCAGAGAAGGTGAATAATTGTGCGCATTCATTTTTTGAGCAAAGCATCTTCAGTTCGAGTGGAAAAAAAAGAGTAAAATAGTGTCACACATTATCTTCCTGGAAAACATCTTAATGCCTTTTTATCAGAGTCCTTTTTCTCAGTCTGCAAAAAAAGTTGTTTCTGCTATTTCTGCTGTTTCTTTGCTGTGTTTCCTTTCTTTGGGAATACAAAGTGTGGGCCAGAAATGGAGCGTTGGATTTTGATTTAGCGTGGAGAAAGGATCAGACACATCTGCCAAGAATATAATTTGCAACCAAGAACTTGCACAATCATTTGGTTAGACAAATTATTGAAATGTTAGCTTTGAAAGTAGATGTGGAAGGATGCAGACGATGTGTCTTTAGCGTGAAGAAGAACGCACCATGAAAAACTGACAACACAGAGAGAAAGTTTGCCACAGAAACAGGATAGCAGTTAGCTGTGAATGTGATACATTGAGATGTTTCAGTATTTGCTTATGGTTCAACAGCCACTCCTCTTTTATTTTCTTCAGTAGAAATAGCATACTACTTCTTAGCTAAGTCAACTAATACATGTAGTACAATGGACAACAATACACACAGCGACACTGACAGGGGCACTTCAGCAGTGTAGCAGGGACTTTAAATGGGGTCATTGATCTCCATGTAGCAGGGACTTTAAATGGGGTCATTGATCTCCATGTAGCAGGGACTTTAAATGGGGTCATTGATCTCCATGTAGCAGGGACTTTAAATGGGGTCATTGATCTCCATGTACCAGGGACTTTAAATGGGGTCATTGATCTCCATGTAGCAGGGACTTTAAAAAGGAAGTAGGACAGGAGGAAAGAATGAGCGCAGGGTGACCACTTCTTCTGGTTAGGGTCAGGGTGACCACTTCTTCTCCTTCTTCTTCTTCTGGTTGGCTCGGGTGACCACTGTCCCGTAACTTGTCTCCAGACATCATGAGTGCCGTCCAGTCTGGCAATGAATTGTAATATATATATATTATATATATCTATATATGGCCAAGAATCTGTCAAGGAGTCTAAAAAGTGTTACCGTCAATTTTTAGACTTGTTTAAACCTCCTTAAATGTACATGAATAAACATCTCGGTATTCCTGTCCTTCAATTGCAGCATTTTATTTTCCAGTCAAGTGTTCGGTTTATCAAATATTTGCAGATAAAGCACAAATGACTGTATGTTACATTTACACCATAACATAATTTCAAGGTGCTGTCATTTCCTTAGGTTCAGCTTTAGGCAACTGTTTCACTATCCAATGGCTTGATGGCTGAATGTAGAGTTGATCTGTACTAAAGCAACACTTGAAAAAAGTTTCTCCTGTCTCAATATAAGCAAAATCATTTATCCGTTAGTTACTTTACACCAAAGCCCAGAATCAAAGATACAATTCAACATTTACCTATTTACACTGTTTTTAAAACAATGAAATTCTCTATGGAAGTGCAGAAAAGGTTCCAGTAAATTTTCATGTCATTTGTTTTGCAAACCTTAACCTCAATCATCAGGTTATTATGTAATTTGAAAAAAGCACGGTCAGCGGTGTAGAAATTATTATTAAATCGCCCTCTTTAAATATTTTTACACTATTTTGGTCCGCAGTTTTTTGAGTTACAAACAAGAAATCATAACAAATCCTTTTCACGATAGAATAGTCAGGTTGGTACTCCACTACAGTACCAAATGTTAATTTTACCCATGATCTGTACGTTACTTTACACCAAACAGCAAGTACAAGGTACTGAATTTACATTTAATGGGCTATATCCTCACATCAGTTAAACAGTATTTCTAACTTGTTTGTTCTAAGCTACCTGTCTCAAGTCAAAATAAAGGGTTAAATTAATGGTTGTGCCTTTTTGGTTGTGTGTACATCTTTACACAAAAGGATGGTGTAAAGTAACATACAGAAGGCTCCGAAGATCTGCAGGTCCATTTGAAGGGTAATTTCTCTTTTATTTAGCTCATAAACCCTCAACAGACTGTTATGTGCTGTTTTTAGCATTATTATGTGCTGCATATGGTCTCAGTAAAAAAAAACCAAGGTGATGTATGTTACATTTACACCAACATGTCCCAACAGTGGTCCTTCTGAGGTAAATTTTGTCATTCAGTGTGCTTGTTTTCATGTTGAAACAAAGGTTTGGTCTTGCTGGTTGTTCTTAAGCACTGATAAGTTATCTTCTTTCTCTAAAACAAATTCATTGTCATTTTCAAGTACTCTCAGTATGTACGTTACATTTACACCCTTGTCAGAAGGCCTCACTTAAGTCTCTCTACAAGCCAACAGGTGCAAGCACTAGGAATCCTGTGACCATAGTTTAACTACCAGGTGTCTGCGGTATAAGAAACACACACACTTTTGAGTATTATGGCATTATTTAAAGACTGTGACAAAACTTGTTTGGGCAAGTAGATACAATTTCATTTACACCAAACGCATTTTTTTAACTTAGAAGTACAATTAAATTACAACAACCACAACTTTTTCGCTCAATTTAAAAAAAATTACAATCATTCTACCTAATGACCTTCCTCTGCAATGATTTTTAAGTAAGTTCAACCAGAAACATTTTTTTAAGATAGTTTCCCTTTTTTCATGGTTATTTACACCAAATGTAACGTACTGACCAGCTAAAAAAAGAACGCTCAAAATCCAAAACCTATGTTCAGATCAAACGTTCATTAATCTAACATATGTTTCTCCATCCATTTCTGGACCTATTAAAAATTAGATTGAGATGATACCCTTATCAGTAACTTGGTTATTCAATGCCCAATGTACCATGCGTTTCGCGTAACGCCTTGTGTGCCCCAAAAGGTGTTTTTTTTCTTGAACAAAGTCAATTTTCTCAGCATCCAGACGACTGACGGACATAATTTTGGTATGGATAGAATCTGCATGAGGAATACTTCATAACTGTATTGTTTATATTGTAGTCATTTAAAAACAGAATAAAATACAAAGTAATAAAAGTATCCAGAACAGGATTTTTGCATTTGGACACATTGACAGATTCCTAATACCTCATACAACAAACAACACAAGTTTGTTGTTGTAATGTATATATATAGGACACCGGAACGTTGCTTAAAATTTCTTAGACGCATTATACACTTGTATGTATGTGCATGGAAGATATGAGGGTAAAGAGAATAATGGCTTTAGGATGTATGTCACATACATAACTAGGGTTAGGTATTCACAAATGATTGGTACAAATATGAAGTATGAATTGTCAGGCAAACTATATGTGGATAAGTTAGGGTTGGGGTTAGCTATTGACTATTCATTGGTACAAATATGAAGTATGTGGATAAGTTAGGGTTAGGGTTAGGTATTCACTATTCACCAGTACAAATAGAGTTAGGGTTAGGTATTCACTATTCATTGGTACAAATCTGAAGTATGAATTGTCAGGTAAACTCCATGTGCATAAGTTCGGATTGTAGAAACCTTGTGGTTGGCAATAAGGCCATTATGTAAAAACACACTTCAGCTTTTACTGTGGATGCCATAAAAAGGCTTCACATTTTCTTCTCATGGAACTTGGATTTTCACAAATCAGACTGGGGTTCTCAAGTAGAATTTAAAACTGGTAGCCTCAGGTGGAATCGTCAAACTTGGAGCCTTACTGAAGTGACTAGGAAGACAGAATCGTCAAACTTGGAGCCTTACTGAAGTGACTAGGAAGACAGAATCTGAAACCCATTGTATTCTTTTCTCCTAGCCCTTGATGTGGGGGCAACGTTGTGTGCATGGACATTTGACCCCCGGGCAGCCAGTGTTCCCCTAGCCCTCCCTTTGGGGGCAACGTTGAGTGCATGGACATTTGACCCCCGGGTAGCCAATGTCCCCCTCCCATTGGGGGGAACATTGTGTGCATGGATATTTGACCCCCGGGCAGCCAATGTCCCCCTCCCATTGGGGGCAACGTTGTGTGCATGGACATTTGACCCCCGGGTAGCCAATGTCCCCCTCCCTTTGGGGGGAACGTTGTGTGCATGGACATTTGACCCCCGGGTAGCCAATGTCCCCCTCCCATTGGGGGGAACGTTGTGTGCAAGGACATTTGACCCCCGGGCAACCAATGTCCCCCTCCCATTGGGGGCAACGTTGTGTGCATGGACATTTGACCCCCGGGCAGCCAGTGTCCCCCTCCCATTGGGGGGAACGTTGTGTGCATGGACATTTGACCACCAGGCAGCCAATGTCCCCCTCCCTTTGGGGGGAACGTTGTGTGCATGAACATTTGACCACCGGGCAGCCAATGTCCCCCTCCCATTGGGGGGAACGTTGTGTGCAGGGACATTTGACCACCGGGCAGCCAGTGTCCTTGTTTCGTCAGCGTCACGTTAATATCCCCAGCCAAGATATCTTAGTCCCCAGTGCCTTGGTGCAAACCTCTCTCTGCACTGACTCTCTTCCTCATCCCCACTGGCCCACAGCTTGTCATAGGGATCACGTGTGTGTGTTGGTGAACAAACAGAATGCAGAGAATTGTCATTGGGATCATGTGTGTGTGTGTTGGTGAACAAACAGAATGCAGAGAATTGTCATTGGGATCACGTGTGTGTGTGTTGGTGAATACAATGAATGCAGAGAATTGTCATAGGGATCACGTGTGTGTGTTGGTGAACAAACAGAATGCAGAGAATTGTCATAGGGATCATGTGCGTGTGTTGGTTTACATGATGGTTTACACAGAAAGTAAGGAAGGTACCTGTCAGCTTTTCTGTCTTGTGAATTATCTGTGGAATGACAGTTGTATGCTTGTTCAAGGAAAGGATGTTGGGAGTGGATGTGTTGCTTGTGTAGTGATTGCTCTCAATTCACAGTTTATTGTTATTTTGGATGTTGGAAAATGTTATTTCCTTCCTGTTTTACCTTATCTCAGACAAATTTGGCCCCAAATGAAATATTTCTGGAAGTGTAATTGCTTGAAGTTGTTTTTAAGGATTTGTTCCATCGGTTTTATTGGCATCCTTATGTCGGAGGGAAGTTGGGTTTGTTCCATGAGTTTTTTTGTTTCAGGCTTGACATTTTGTGAAGATGTAACTTGAAGATGTAACATTGTAACTCTATTTTTGTTAAGACAGAGGTCTTTCTTTCTGTTTGAAGACCTGTGAAAAGTGGATCTGTTTTTCTTTCCGTGGAAGTGAAGTTAAAAAGCCTTTGAGAAAAGTCTTGGAAAGGATTTTGAAAAGGAGGTTTGCTATACTCTTTGTGAGAGTGGACAAGAATCAGTTGCTGGCAATGTTAACTGCTGTTAATTTTCTCACTGCGTTGTGGTCATTGTCAAGGAGTGTGTGTACCACGATTAGTCGTAGTATTTCCCCCGACGTCATGCAATGTGGGAGTTTTTACATTTTAAATGAAAGGTGGTTTTTTCTTTGTTCACTGTGTGCCAGAAGAGATAAACAGTACAACTTTGAAAGGAAACAGTCACTTGTTGGGGCTTTGCTAGCACTACTGGTCTCATGCTGTTACACATTTTTATATAAAATCAGAAGGATCAATTTCAGAAATATTCTGTTCTGTCGGGGGGGGGGGGGGGGGGGGGGGGGGGGGGGGAGTCCTATAAATATTAGTCCAACCTTTCTCAGTTGTGTCACAATTGCTTTGAGAGAGAGGGTTATGCTCTGACCGCTGGTATAAGGGAGACAACCCTGCAGCCAGCGTTTCTTGCACTCTGGCAAAGGTTCTCACCAAGTGACTTCCTTTAGAACAAAAAAGTAATGGGTATTATTTTGCAGTTGCTGTGTCCTTTTGTGACCAAATTTGACATCTTTGGTTCAGACATAGCGCACATTTTGTCTTGTTAAACGTTTATATCAAGCAAGCAAGCATGCCAACAATAAGATGTGTTTACATTGAATGGGGAGAGCATGTTTTTCATTGTCAACTTACAACTGACAACAACAACAGGGATCACATCATGGCTGGTTTACTTTGACCATAGTCACAGCACACACTGAATTCCGCATCACTATGTCAAAGATCTATACACACAGGTCCTATCTGTATCAAGAAAAAGTACGAACGAACGAACAAACTTTATTTTTAAAGGGTAAAAAGTTTGAACAGAAAGGTGAACAACATCCAACTTTCCCTCCTGATTCATCTATACACAAAATAATGCAGACGTATGATTTGTTCATGTTTGAACTGTATTTGAAACTTGTGATTGCTGTTTGATTTAGGACTAAAAATGGCGATAACAGAGAGTGGTGGATATCTCTGTCTGTGGATGGCTCCAATGTACTTATAATCCTTTATTCTTCTTTTGCTAATTTTGTCTTGATTGTTCGTTGAGAATTCAGTTCAAACGTCTTTTTTCTAGTTTTGTTGCATGCTTTTGTGCAAGCACTCTCTCTCTCTCTCTCTCTCTCTCTCTCTCTCTCTCTCTCTCTTCCCTTGCACCTCTTCTCTCTCTTTCTTTTTTTTAAATGTTCTTTCTTTTCAGATTATTCTCATATTCAGTATTGTGTTTGTGTTCCCTTGATGAATTTTATTGGTTTTGTCTGCCACCATTTTGAGGACAACATGATGTCTTGATTGTAATGACACACATTGTTTTATTGCCTTGAAGTATATGACATGTTTACCGTGTGGGCTGTATATATACATGATTGTATGTGGACGACTGTTACCAAGTAGAGCCAGCCCATGAAGGATTCTGTCGTGTGTGAATGGTGTTGAAATTGCGTTAAACTTGCTGGGTCAGTTTTGCTGGAGTTTGTTGAACAGATACTCCCACAGATAGAACTGATCGGTCTCCACTGTTGGCTTTCTGGTATGCCAGTTTTATCAAATCCCTCCCCCCCCCCCCCCCCCCCCCCTCCCCCCCCCCCCCCTCTCTCCTCTTTCCCTCCCCTCTCTTATTTCACACCTCTTTTTCAAAATGTTTGGGTGTATGTTGGTAACAAATTTCTATCATATTTGTTACACATGCATTGTTTATGTTTTTGGAGGCTCTGTTGCATTAGTGTGTTTTCAATTTCACCAAGTTAACGCAGAAGAATGTTATGAATAAAACTGAGAGTTACAAAAATATTAATTATTATTTGTTGAGACACAGCAGCAGTGGTCGGTTTGTGTGTGTGTAGGTGTGTGTGTGCGTGTTTCTCTGTGTGTGCGTGTTTCTCTGTGTGTGTGTGTGTGCGTACACGCACATTCTTAACAGTTGATGTCAGTATGATTTTTGCAAAATGCACTAACGATGACGGGCGTTATAGAGAATGTACAAACCACAGTACAATGTGTGTTGTTGAGGGGATGAAGAGAAGGGGAAGACATGTATTATACGATTAAAGGGGCACAACTACTGAGTTATACCTGCAAAAGGAGGACATGTGGAGGTTGTTTCCCTTATGCTACACGCACACGCACACACACACACACAAACAGTACATTAACGTGGTTAATAACAGACATCAGACCAAACGCAATGGATTCATTGTCATTGTGTCTATACGGTGTGACTGTTTGTGTACGTATGTATTGTCTTTTTCCCGTCGCGATATAACCTTGAACGGTTGAAAACGACGTTAAACACCAAATAAAGAAAAGAAAGATTGTCTTTTTATCTTATTATGTACACACCAATCAAAACTAGCAATGGATAACGATGCACCACCCACACACCTGCAATGGATAACGATGCACCACCCACACACCTGCAATGGATAACGATGCACCACCCACACACCTGCAATGGATAACGATCCACCACCCACACACCTGCAATGGATAACGATGCACCACCCACACACCTGCAATGGATAACGATGCACCACCCACACACCTGCAATGGATAACGATGCACCACCCACACACCTGCAATGGATAACGATGCACCACCCACACACCTGCAATGGATAACGATGCACCACCCACACACCTGCAATGGATAACGATGCACCACCCACACACCTGCAATGGATAACGATGCACCACCCACACACCTGCAATGGATAACGATGCACCACCCACACACCTGCAATGGATAACGATGCACCACCCACACACCTGCAATTGGTAGCCTACGGTCAAAGTACTGAAGAATCAATTGAAATTACGTTTCTCAATTTACCTCAAAATATGTTGACGTCATCCCCTTACTCTATGGTCTACATTCTGAATCTGTCGCCCTTTCTTCAAAATACAAAAGCGTACCTATCACTGGAAATTATGCTTGTTCAACTGTGTAAGATTGTTGTGTAAGAACATGTCAGCTGTTGATTGGTATCACGTGTGGGGCCAGCAGCACAGTCCATCCACTGCAGCCTGAGAAGTTCTCTGCCCTCAATCCCCGAGGATACTCTCCGTGCTGTCTTGTCCGTCTTCATCAGGGGAGACAACGAGCCAGGTGGTTTCTGACGAGGTCAGCTCAAGGTTGTAGCCAATGATGTCATCATCCGTCTCGCTGGCTCCGTTCTCCCAATCACACAGCACTCTCTCAGCGCCCAGTTGCAGCCTGCAGTGAAACGTCACGTGGTTTGGGTCGTCCGTGGTCCACTCCTCGGTCTTGGTCATCCAGTCCACGTCCACAGGGTCAGGTGAGAAACGGCTGGTGCTGCTGTCTGTGTCACGTTGTGTCGGGTCACAGGTGACCCCACGGCCACCGATGACCCCATCAATGACCCCACGGTCACGGCTTTCAACTGCTTGCGCTTCTTTCGTACCATCTTCGGTGCTCATCTCTGTGTCGCTTTGGTCGCTACAAGACTGTGTGTGGGTCTCGTCAAGGCTTGGGACAGGGACTAAGGATGGGTAAGACTCTTGGAAAGTGTGGCGATGCTTTGCCTGAGACGTGGCAGAGTGCAGTGACTGAGCGCTGCCCCGTGAGGCTGGCGAGTTGTTGGCTCCACCCACCATGGCGGGCTGCAGTTGGTTGCTCTCATCACGAGGACCTTCCACAACTCTGCTTTGTGTGTCGGTTGTGTTGATGACGTCACAAGTCTTGTCCATTGCCGTGTCATGCACACCAGAGGGACCGAGATCGTGTGCAGTGTCAGTGACAAGCAGGTCGCCGTCAGCCCGCACGCAGCTGTAACACAATGATCAGACGCTGAAACCTCTGCTTTCACTCCCTCCAGTTTAACACTAATATCACACCCTCCAGTTTAACACTAATATGACTCCCTCCAGTTTAACACTAATATGACTCCCTCCAGTTTAACACTAATATGACTCCCTCCAGTTTAACACTAATATGACTCCCTCCAGTTTAACACTTATATGACTCCCTCCAGTTTAACACTAATATGACTCTCTCCAGTTTAACACTAATATGACTCCCTCCAGTTTAACACTAATATGACTCCCTTAAAAACAACACCGGATTTCCTCACACTTTCTCGTCATAGAGTCACTATACTTACCTTACTTTTTACATTTAGTCAAGTTTTGACTAAATGTTTTAACATAGAGGGGGAATCGAGACGAGGGTCGTGGTGTATGTGTGTGTGTGTGTGTCTGTCTGTGTACGTGTGAGTGTGTAGAGCGATTTAGAGTAAACTACTGGACCGATCTTTATGAAATTTTACATGAGTTCCTAGGTATGATATCCCCAGACGTTTTTTTAATTTTTGGGATAAATGTCTTTGATGACGTCATATCCGGCTTTTTGTAAAAGTTGAGGCGGCACTGTCACACCCTCATTTTTCAATCAAATTGATTGAAATTTTGGCAAAGCAATCTTCGACGAAGGCCGGACTTTGGTATTGCATTTCAGCTTGGTGGCTCAAAAATTAATTAATGACTTTGGTCATTAAAAATCTGAACATTGTAATTAAAATTATTTTTTATAAAACGATCCAAAATTACGTTCATCTTATTCTTCATCATTTTCTGATTCCAAAAACATATAAGTATGTTATATTTGGATTAAAAACAAGCTCTGAAAATTAAAAACATAAAAATTATGATTAAAATAAAATTTCCGAAATCGATTTAAAAACAATTTCATCTTATTCCTTGTCGGTTCCTGATTCCAAAAACATATAGATATGATATGTTTGGATTAAAAACACGCTCAAAAAGTAAAAACGAAGAGAGGTACAGTAAAGCGTGCTATGCAGCACAGCGCAACCACTACCGCGTTAAACAGGCTCGTCGATTTCACTGCCTTTTGCACGAGCGGCGGACTACGGTCATTGTGAAAAAATGCAGTGCGTTCAGTTTCATTCTGTGAGTTCCACAGCTTGACTAAATGTAGTAATTTCGCCTAACGCGACTTGTTCATTCTTCCTCTCTGCTAAATTCTATATTTTCAGATATTTTGGAGGTCTTTAAATAGAGGTAGCACTGTATAATTGTCCTCGGTCAATTCCACAACAACTCCACTGCAATGGGAAATGGCGACCAACGTCGTTTTTAAAGTGTCAGACGGTTTCACGACGTGACTAACAAAATGTCACCTCGGATTGCTGAAGACGAAGCACCAAGAGGTCGGGGAACGTACACCTCATCTTACTTCATTATATATATTTCAAGGTTATTAACAGAAAAAGGTTGTTAACAGAAAAAGGTTATCAACAGAAAAAGGTTATTAACAGAAACAGAAAAGGGTAATTAACAGAAACAAAAAAAGGTTATTAACAGAAACAGAAAAGGGTAATTAACAGAAACAGAAAAAGGTTATTAACAGAAACAGAAAAAGGTTACTAACAGAAGAAAAAACCCTCGATGAGTCTCGACCAACAGAGACTGAAACAACCCCTGGAACTCGCGTCGCCCGGAATGGACAATGACTTCCAGTGACTGTTTTCCAATGATCAGTTTTGTTGATTCGCGAAGGATGGACTGACTCGGTTATCTAGATTATACACACAGGGGCTTGTATCAAAGCGGCGGTCGATTGAAGTATCCTGCTCCTTTCTCCTGACTGTAGTATTACTGACAATTTGTCCCCATGTTATATCACTCCCGCCCTCACACAGAATATATATAATAGGACATGTACTATTATTCACTACTTCCATCGACAGGCGCTTTGATACAAGCTCGTGTGATTCTACACGCAGCACTCTCCCAGCCCAACCTCCAGTGATTCTACAAGCAGCACTCTCCCAGCCCAACCTCCAGTGATTCTACACGCAGCACTCTCCCAGCCCAACCTCCTGTGATTCTACACGCAGCACTCTCCCAGCCCAACCTCCAGTGATTCTACACGCAGCACTCTCCCAGCCCAACCTCCAGTGATTCTACACGCAGCACTCTCCCAGCCCAACCTCCAGTGATTCTACTCGCAGCACTCTCCCAGCCCAACCTCCAGTGATTCTACTCGCAGCACTCTCCCAGCCCAACCTCCTGTGATTCTACACGCAGCACTCTCCCAGCCCAACCTCAAGTGATTCTACACGCAGCACTCTCCCAGCCCAACTTCCAGTGATTCTACACGCAGCACTCTCCCAGCCCAACCTCCAGTGATTCTACACGCAGCACTCTCCCAGCCCAACCTCCAGTGATTCTACACGCAGCACTCTCCCAGCCCAACCTCCAGTGATTCTACACGCAGCACTCTCCCAGCCCAACCTCCAGTGATTCTACTCACAGCACTCTCCCAGCCCAACCTCCAGTGATTCTACTCACAGCACTCTCCCAGCCCAACCTCCAGTGATTCTACACGCAGCACTCTCCCAGCCCAACCTCCAATGATTCTACACGCAGCACTCTCCCAGCCCAACCTCCAGTGATTCTACACGCAGCACTCTCCCAGCCCAACCTCCAGTGATTCTACACGCAGCACTCTCCCAGCCCAACCTCCAGTGATTCTACTCGCAGCACTCTCCCAGCCCAACCTCCAGTGATTCTACACGCAGCACTCTCCCAGCCCAACCTCCAGTGATTCTACACGCAGCACTCTCCCAGCCCAACCTCCAGTGATTCTACACGCAGCACTCTCCCAGCCCAACCTCCAGTGATTCTACACGCAGCACTCTCCCAGCCCAACCTCCAGTGATTCTACACGCAGCACTCTCCCAGCCCAACCTCCAGTGATTCTACACGCAGCACTCTCCCAGCCCAACCTCCAGTGATTCTACACGCAGCACCCTCCCAGCCCAACCTCCAGTGATTCTACACGCAGCACTCTCCCAGCCCAACCTCCAGTGATTCTACACGCAGCACTCTCCCAGCCCAACCTCCAGTGATTCTACACGCAGCACTCTCCCAGCCCAACCTCCAGTGATTCTACACGCAGCACTCTCCCAGCCCAACCTCCAGTGATTCTACACGCAGCACTCTCCCAGCCCAACCTCCAGTGATTCTACACGCAGCACTCTCCCAGCCCAACCTCCAGTGATTCTACACGCAGCACTCTCCCAGCCCAACCTCCTGTGATTCTACTCGCAGCACTCTCCCAGCCCAACCTCCATGCAGTGATTCTACATGCAGCACTCTCCCAGCCCAACCTCCAGTGATTCTCCACGCAGCAATCTGCCAGCCCAACCTCCAGTGATTCTACACGCAGCACTCTCCCAGCCCAACCTCCAGTGATTCTACACGCAGCACTCTCCCAGCCCAACCTCCTGTGATTCTACTCGCAGCACTCTCCCAGCCCAACCTCCAGTGATTCTACACGCAGCACTCTCCCAGCCCAACCTCCAGTGATTCTACACGCAGCACTCTCCCAGCCCAACCTCCAGTGATTCTACACGCAGCACTCTCCCAGCCCAACCTCCAGTGATTCTACACGCAGCACTCTCCCAGCCCAACCTCCAGTGATTCTACTCACAGCACTCTCCCAGCCCAACCTCCAGTGATTCTACTCACAGCACTCTCCCAGCCCAACCTCCTGTGATTCTACACGCAGCACTCTCCCAGCCCAACCTCCTGTGATTCTACACGCAGCACTCTCCCAGCCCAACCTCCAGTGATTCTACACGCAGCACTCTCCCAGCCCAACCTCCAGTGATTCTACACGTAGCACTCTCCCAGCCCAACCTCCTGTGATTCTACACGCAGCACTCTCCCAGCCCAACCTCCTGTGATTCTACACGCAGCACTCTCCCAGCCCAACCTCCTGTGATTCTACATGCAGCACTCTCCCAGCCCAACCTCCAGTGATTCTACACGCAGCACTCTCCCAGCCCAACCTCCAGTGATTCTACTCGCAGCACTCTCCCAGCCCAACCTCCAGTGATTCTACACGCAGCACTCTCCCAGCCCAACCTCCAGTGATTCTACACGCAGCACTCTCCCAGCCCAACCTCCAGTGATTCTACACGCAGCACCCTCCCAGCCCAACCTCCTGTGATTCTACTCGCAGCACTCTCCCAGCCCAACCTCCATGCAGTGATTCTACACGCAGCACTCTCCCAGCCCAACCTCCAGTGATTCTACACGCAGCACTCTCCCAGCCCAACCTCCAGTGATTCTACACGCAGCACTCTCCCAGCCCAACCTCCTGTGATTCTACTCGCAGCACTCTCCCAGCCCAACCTCCATGCAGTGATTCTACACGCAGCACTCTCCCAGCCCAACCTCCAGTGATTCTACACGCAGCACTCTCCCAGCCCAACCTCCAGTGATTCTACACGCAGCACTCTCCCAGCCCAACCTCCAGTGATTCTACTCGCAGCACTCTCCCAGCCCAACCTCCTGTGATTCTACACGCAGCACTCTCCCAGCCCAACCTCCTGTGATTCTACACGCAGCACTCTCCCAGCCCAACCTCCAGTGATTCTACACGCAGCACTCTCCCAGCCCAACCTCCAGTGATTCTACACGCAGCACTCTCCCAGCCCAACCTCCTGTGATTCTACTCGCAGCACTCTCCCAGCCCAACCTCCAGTGATTCTACACGCAGCACTCTCCCAGCCCAACCTCCAGTGATTCTACACGCAGCACTCTCCCAGCCCAACCTCCAGTGATTCTACACGCAGCACTCTCCCAGCCCAACCTCCTGTGATTCTACACGCAGCACTCTCCCAGCCCAACCTCCAGTGATTCTACACGCAGCACTCTCCCAGCCCAACCTCCAGTGATTCTACTCACAGCACTCTCCCAGCCCAACCTCCAGTGATTCTACACGCAGCACTCTCCCAGCCCAACCTGTGTTGGTGGAGGTCCAGGACGTGGAGCAGCTCCTGCCAGAAGCGGAGGAGCACGCAGGCCAGGTAGATGGCGGGCACCAGGACAAACCACAGCCAGCCCAGACCAAGCCAGATCCAGCCGCTCTGAGACACAGTCACACGGAGACATCACAACATGCATAGTCACTGGTGTACATTGGAACAAAACCATCAAGAATAAATAAATTAGCATCGCCTCAAGGAAGCAGCATATGGTATTGACTTTAATTAAACCATTCACTGTGGTAAGATATTTGTGACCGCCGCTGTAATAAACCTTGACTTTCTTCTTGTATGTAAAAGTTGCAAAATTTAGCCTATTGTGATTTTTCGTCGAATTTTAATTGATCCTTTGTCGATTTGAGGGTACCTTTATTTGAGCGGCGGTCACGTGATCCCTGTAAAAGGAATCTTTATTGCGAAAGGTGATCCAGAAAGACAAATGAATGGCCTTAACTGGAACGTTTGAACGAAATGACACGGGAATTAACGCTTTAATTTGGGTGCGAAATTTGTCGCCATAATTGTTTAGATAAGTTTAGATGCCAGTGTGTGTACCTGTTCTGTGTAGGAGCACAAGATCTCCTCCAGTATGATGGTGGTGGCGCCAAACAAGGGAGTGCACTCTGCAAACTCCAGGACCAGCTGCACAAAAAAAAATAAAATAAAGACCTTTACACCCTGCTTCATCACACTCTTACTGCAGGCTTTCATTTACAACATTGGCGCATTAAATCTGAAAATCTGAAAATGTCCCATCATGGCACAATTCCCTTCAGTGCGTCAAAGGGCGCATTGATATTATGTACCACTGCGCCACCAAATGTACACTTTACATCGGATTACACACACACACACACACACACAACCACTCATCATTATGGGGGCCTCCTAGGCCCCCATTCATACGGATAGTTTCGAGGTTTACCATGGGCAGCGCCATTTTGTTGTGAAATACGTCATCAGTTTGTGTACACAGGAAGTTGTGACATCCGTCACCCAATGGGAGGGGTGAAGGCAACATTGTTCATTAGTAGAAAGTTGTGAAATCCGTCACCCTATGGGAGGGGTGAAGGCAAAATTGGTCATCACTGAGTTTGTGTAACACAGGAAGTTGTGAAATACGTCACCCTATGGGAGGGGTGAAGGCAAAATTGGTCATCACTGAGTTTGTGTAACACAGGAAGTTGTGAAATACGTCACCCTATGGGAGGCGTGACGGCGAAATTGTTCAACAAAAACATCATAGGTCGAACTGTGCAGGGTCAACCGCAACAAACTCAAACCATTCTTACTATAATTATTGTGTTTGAGTGACTTATATACCGACATTTTTATTTCTTATTTTCAGCACAGGTGTAGGAAAAAATCATGAACCAAAATGTTATTTATTTTCTAATTTAACATTTGTTTTACAAATGTGACCATGGTCTTTCAAACATACAGTGCCATTAAACGTTGTTATGTTAAAAAAAAGAAAAAAGAAAAAAAAGCTTTTGTGCACAAATCAGAAAATACATTGTACATTTTACCTACAGGCCAAACAGTGTCTGTGGCAAAGCCCGACCCAGGAAATTGCACTGATTTTATTTTTAGATCAGTGGGAAATTGTCAAGAACAGGCGCTTGCATTTGGATGTGTCCAATGATAGTAGGTTTGGTTGTGATCAATCAGAATAATGTAGGAATAAAAATGTATGACAGTTTGGTATGATGACATGTAATTCACATATGCTGAAATATAATATTATACATCATGTAATATCATTATGGCTGTTGCCATGACCATGAAACCCAAAAAAGGTTTAATGTTATGTAATTCAAAATACCAAAATCAAGCACCTATTAATCTCGTCTACGGTTTTTGCGCGTGAAGATTGAGGCCTTCGTAAACGTTCAACGTTGGCCAATAATAATTTTAACAATGTTGTGTCGTTTTTCACATGGTTTGTTTGTTTGTTTCAGACCCACACCCATATACACACATTTCACATTTAAACCATTTGTCGGCCCCCTGTCGATATTTATCGACTAAGTTCCTTGTATTGCACTATTTTACATCTTTGGTCAAAACGGGTACAGGCCTCTTTGGCGCTTCTTGCCTTCGACTATGTCCCATCGGAATTTGGTTGAGGGTGTGTGTGTGTGTGTGTGTGCCGTGTGTGTGTGTGTGTGTGTGTGTGTGAATAGAATAGAATAGAATAGAATATAGAATAATGTTTATTGTCATGAACCAGTAAAGTTATTGACACAACAAACAACAAATAATGCATTATACAATGCTAAAACAATCCGTAACAAATTTGCCAAGACGAACTTGAACTTCGTCTTCTAAAAATAAGTTACTTGGATTTTTGTTAGCATATTTCATATTGATATGTGAAGCATCTTCTTTAAATTCATCCCTTAATTTAACATATTTATTGCATTTATCTAGAAAATGTATTTCATCTTCTATGACATTGCATTCAATACAAAGACGATTTTCTTTAGGGATATTCTGATGTCTTCCACTTTCAATTTTTAGACAATGTGTGCTAGTCCTTAATCTGCTTAACATCTTTCTGTGTTTATTATTCTTAATTTGTATTAAGTATGACTGCATTTCGTAAGATTTACTGATCATAGAATAAAACTTAAGTCTGGAATATGTATCTGATTTTTCTTTTGTCCAATATCTTATATATTCCTCTTGTTGTTTTTTGTCAATGGCAAACTTTAATTTGTGTACATTTAATGTAGATTGGTTATGCCAAACGTGACTAAAACCTAAGTTACAAAGAGATTGTCTAACAAATTGTAGCCATGGCGTTTCTGTCGGATGGTGCAACATTGAGTCATATAATTGATGTATATACGAATCTTGTTTGGAGTCTAGAATATGCGCCCAGAATGCTATTGTTTGTGATAACATTTTTAATCCTAAAGGGAACCTTCCTAATTCCCCCAGTACAGGTATCCACATAGCTTTTCTATGAACTCCAAGAAGGAATCGACAAAATTTGATATAAACAAATTCATGAGGATTTTTGCTAGATAAACATGATCCAAAGAAATGATCAGTATTTGTTTGTTTTATTTTATTATTAAACGTAAACGGATACCAGATTTCAGCGCCATATGTTAATATCGGATTTACAAGTGAATCAAATAAATGTATCATTGTGTCTATTTGCACGTTTTGATTGCTGAAAATTCTGCGGAGGGAATGTGCTGCTTTATTACCTTGTTTACTTAAATGATCTTGAGCTGTATCAAAATTTCCATTCTTGTTGAATATGACCCCTAAATATTTATATTGATCTGTTACTTTGATTACATCAGTTCCACATTTAAATATTGTGTGCATTTTTGGATTTATATGACAAAATACTATAATTTTAGTTTTTTCTATGTTAATTTTCAAACCCCACTGTAGGCAATAGTTATTTAGATAATCTAACTTATTTTGTAATCCTATTTTTGATTTTGAAAGAAGTACTAGATCATCTGCATACAGTAGACACGATATTTTTGTATTCTGGTTAATGTATGGCGAATCAACGTCAGGCATTCCATCAGTTATATCATTAATGAAAATATTAAAAAGAGTTGGGCTTAATGTATTTCCTTGATGTACTCCTTTTTTAACCAATACATCTGGTGAATATCCACCTTGCATTTGTGTGCATATCTTTGTATTAATATACATGTTTTTGATTATATTGTAGCATTTACCTCTTATGCCGGTTTTGTATATCTTAAGTAAAAGTGCATCATGCCAAACGTTATCAAAAGCTTTTTGAAAATCTACGAAACATCCATATAATCTACCATTTTTAGTATTGATAATATCGTCTACAATTTTCTTCAGAATGAATATTTGATCCATCGTTCGGTATCCTTTTCGAAACCCAGCTTGTTCTTTTATCAAAATGATATTTTTGGGTGTGAAGAGAAGCGAGATTGTGGTGTATAGACGGTGCCAGAGCACAGGTCATATGCATAACTAATGAGCGGAATGCCGTCTTCCCATTGGCCAGCCGGCCCAAGATCAGTCTCTCTGCCATTTCTGCATCTGCGGTAGCCAGTGCCAGACGTCCCAAACAACTGTGCGAAAATTTTCAACGTTTCAAGGATTTTGGAAAGAGAAGGTACACGTACTTTTACCTTTTTTTGTTTTGTTTTGTTGCTTGATTGTCGAGAGGGGCGATTGAGATCGAAACAGCGGTAATAGGCTCGAGTGGGGCCAATTAGTTGTCTGCAAGGAAAGTTTGGAGTTTGGGAAACTGGGAGACAGCGTGGCACCGTAGGCAGAAACATGTGGTTTCACGTTTGCCGGGAGTGACACTCGAAGGAACGAGGGTGATAGCTAGGTAGACGGTGATGGTACAATTAGCTGACAGCCGTCAGTAAAAGTGTTCAGGGAGAAAAGAAGACAGTATCATCTTCTCCTGGCATTAAAATTGGTCCGAGCAGTGGCAACGCGAATCGCTCGGTCACGTGACTAGTTTCTTTGTGAAGAAAGACGGCGGGAGCGAAAATGTTTACAAGTTGTGCGGTGGTCGGGCACTCTTTCACGTGGAGGTTTCAGCGATTTGTGAACACAGATGAGGGGGTGCGGCCAGATTTAGGTTTTGATGGTTTTGAGCAGATATTCGATGGGAGAGGGGGCCGAAAAATAAGCGACGTTGAATCAATGCTAGAACAGAACAGGGCCATTTTCACCCGGAAAAAATGGGGAGTGATAGTGCTAATGGTGGGGGACAATAATATTGTTCCCGGAACGACACCGAATAAAGTGTTTCGTGAGCTGTGGCATCTGTGTGTGAGGGTGCAAACATTGGCAAACTCAGTAGTGGTGGTGTCAGGGATGACACAGAGATACAGTGGCTGGGGGGGTTTCAATGACATAGCCAGGGAGGTGAATAGGCTTCTTCATCAACAGCTGAAAACGGCACACAGGATAGTGGGTTTGTTCCCCCACTACGTGGCTTTCCCTCCAGCAGAGAAGTTTGCTCAGTATCAGAAACATTTTTTAGCAGATGGGATTCATCTGTCAGGGTCGGGGCACATGCTACTGTACAGAGCACTGAGAAAAGTTCTGTTGGACAGTCGGCATATAGACCAATGAGGTAAGAAGGTGTTGTGGTTGTTCAGCGGGTGAGAGGGAAGTGGGGGCTAATAGTGATAGCCGGTATCCTCTCGTGCTGATGGCAGAACCACAATAGGGGTAGATGCAGCACGGACGGGGTACCAAGGTTTATTCCCAGACTGAAGTGGTTGGGTTCTACCGAAGACGCCAGACGCAGAGCTTTGATGCCGGGAGTGGAATAGGATGGGGTATCCTTTCCAGCTTTTGGAGTGACGTCATTGTTGGTTCTGGTTTGGTAGAACCGGTTGTGACTTCATGGGGAATGTGTATTGGTACAGCCCGTGCTGCATGATCAGATTGACAGTGTTTTCTTAGGTGTACTCTCGTGCTGAGGGCAGAACCACAATAGGAGTGTAGATGCAGCACGAACGGGGTACCAAGGTTTATTCCCAGACTGAAGTGGTTGGGTTCTACCGAAGACGCCAGACGCAGAGCTTTGATGCCGGGAGTGGAATAGGAGGGAATATCCTTTCCAGCTTCTGGAGTGACGTCATTGTTGGTTCTGGTTTGGTAGAACCGGTTGTGACTTCATGGGGAATGTTTTATTGGTACAGCCCGTGCTGCATATATATAAAAAAAAAAAAAAAAAAAAAAAAAAAAAAAAAAAAAAAAAAAAAAAAAAAAAAAAATAGGCCCCTGATGCTTAGTGGCCTTTGAAATGTTTCAGGATGTCGAAGCGTCCAACCAAGCGACCGGGGCGTCCCTCAAAGCAGCCCCCGAAGAGGTTTCGAGACGAGGAGGCTGAAGGAGAGGACGAAATGGGCGTGAAGGAGTCGCTAACCCAGCTCCTTGCTGAACAGAAGGCCCTGAGGAAGGAGATTGCGGAGATTCGGGCCGCCAAGACGCCGGCGCCTGAGGCATCGCCCGCAGGATCGACCACCGCTACGGGTGGAAAATCCAACTCAGGCATGGCTGGGCACTCTGGACACTCCGGTGAGCAATCTAACACTAGCGGTACACAGGCGTGGGCAACCGGCAACCAGAAAATGTTGCCCATTGACCTACACGTGCCAAAGACAATAAAGGAAAAGATCTGGAGCGGTGTGGCGGTTAGGTTCGCAATACTCCTGCCCGCGGACCCGAAGGAAATGCTGGAGGAGGACTCGGATGAGGACGATGAAGACAAAAAGAAGAAGAAGAAGAAGAAAGAAAAGAAACTGTTAACCTTCACAGAGTGGGTGAAGGCCTGGAACATTTATATCACTATACTACAGGACAGAGCGAAAGAGGTACACAGGGGCCTGGGTGCCCACTTTGCTCGGGTGTGTACCCTGCATGAGCTGCAGGGCAATTGGCGGGACTATGACTACCGCTACCGGCTCGCAATTGCTGCAGGAGAAAGGGCATGGGGGGACAGCGACGCGGACCTGTTCGCCACCACCCGCTTAGAGCCTGCCACCCAGACCCATGACGGGGGAAAGAAGAAGCCGCAGGGTGGCGCAGGGGGGAAGACTGGAAGTGGAAACCCAGCCAAAGTGGGGGGCTTCTGCTTCCAGTTCAATGAACAGGGATCTTGCAGCCGCCCCAATTGTGGCTTCAAGCACTTTTGCTCGCAGTGTGGGGGGCAACACGCAATCCGAAAATGCAGCGCCAAAGGGCACCCCTTTCGAGCGGGACGGGGGGGAAAAGAAGCAGGAGAAGGAAAGAAATGAAGACTGGGGCACGGGGGCCACGCCAGTGAAGGCGGACAAGCTGGAAAAGTGGCTGGAAGGGTACGATCCACAGAAGAAGCGGGCTTTAATACAGGGATTCAGAGAGGGTTTCCGGGTAGGGTTCACAGGAGCCCCAAATAGTGTAGTTCAGAAGAACCTGAAGTCAGCAGAAGAAATGCCAGAAGTAGTAGAAGCGCACATAAAGAAGGAAATAGAAGAGGGGAGGTTAGTAGGTCCCTTTAGGCATATTCCTTTTACTCAGTTCCAATGTTCTCCAATCGGCTTGGTAGAGAAAAAGATGAAAGGAAAGTATAGGATGATACATCATCTATCTCACCCGAAGGGGGCATCCATAAATGATTTCATAGAGGAAGACATGGCCACAGTGTCATATGCCAATGTGCAAGATGCAGTACAGTTAGTGCAGACAGTAGGAAATACAGCATTTATGGCAAAAACTGATGTGGAGAAAGCTTTTAGGTTGTTGCCTATTCACCCTAGTGACCAAAACCTCTTCGTACTGAGCTGGCAAGGAAGTTTTTATGTTGATCTTTCGCTTCAGATGGGTTGTTCTTCGTCTTGTCACTTGTTCGAAGAACTAGGCACGGCTTTGGAGTGGATTGCTGTTCAGAAGTTAGGGATACCATTAGTGCACTACCTGGATGATTTTTTCCTTGCGGCAGTATCGAAGCAGCTAGGCAAAGAATACCTAGACAAATTTCTGGGTTTGTGTGAGGAAATAGGAGTTCCCATGGCACCTGATAAGACGGAGGGCCCAGAGACGAGGTTGACATTCCTGGGAATAGAGATAGACACAATCGAAAGAGAAATTCGGCTGCCGGTGGAAAAACTCACGAAGTGTGCCCAAGAAATACAGAACCTACTACAAAAGAAGAAAGCAACAGTGAAGGAAATTCAGTCGGTCATAGGGTTGCTGAACTTTGCTTGCCAGGCAGTGGTGCCAGGGAGGGCGTTCTTGAGGAGATTGATCGACTTGATTAGAGGCATACGCTCTCAGCTATTCTTCGTGAGGCTGAACCAAGGGGTGAAAGAGGATTTGAAGACTTGGCTAACTTTTCTGCAGTCATTTAACGGGAAGTGCTTTTTTCTCATGAACAAGGAAGTATCCTCAGAAGAGCTGGATTTAGTGACGGATGCATCCGGGGCAGTGGGATACGGGGCTTTGTTCGGTAGGCAGTGGTTTCAGGGTAGGTGGTCCGACTGGTGGCGACTCCAAAATATCACCCTACTGGAATTGTATCCTATCGTTTTGGCTCTGGAGACATGGGCGCTGGCCTTTCAGAACAAATACTTAGTCATTCATACAGATAATTTAGATTTAGTATCCGTAATTACTAAGCAGACATCAAAAGAACCCCTGGTGATGATTCTGGTGAGACAATTGGTCTTGTGCTGTTTACGGAACAATATTGTTGTCCGCAACGGGGCCGTTGTTCCGAGCTATGTCGGGGGCACCCATAACGGCCAGGGAATTCAACGAGCAACTACAGTTGGTTTTCCAATTTTGTGGCCTGCCCAAACAGAACTTCAAATCGCATAGCTTTAGGATTGGGGGTGCCTCCCACATGGCTCGGAACGGGGCATCGGACGCTCAAATCCGTCAGGCGGGCAGATGGTCTTCTAACGCTTTCTTGTCTTACATCAGGGTGCACAACTGGTAGATCAGGTAAAACGTAGGGCTTCTCTCTGTGTGCAGTGCAACAGAAAGGGGGAGGTCAGGCACATGTCTGCGTGCAGTGCAGCAGAACATTAACATGGGATCACAGGTGTGCAGTGCAGCCTGGGATTATAAGAAAGTGTGCAGTGCAACTTTCCGAGAAAGGTCGATTTTGCTTGGTGGCGGTACCTGATGTGAGTCATCAGGTGGTGGCGCGTACCGCCGGATTGGTGGTGAATGACAGACATTATGTATTTAATCGATGTGCTTTAATTGGGCTAAAACACAATGTTTATTGTTTTTTAGAGTTGCCAATATAAGTTTTTTGATGA
This sequence comes from Littorina saxatilis, assembly GCF_037325665.1. Lineage (NCBI taxonomy): Eukaryota > Metazoa > Mollusca > Gastropoda > Littorinimorpha > Littorinidae > Littorina > Littorina saxatilis. The sequence continues at coordinate 69,115,183 of NC_090256.1, forward strand.
TGGTCTAATGAGCGGATGCAGAAAGCGGTAGATAAAGGGAAGTAACCCGGTGACCAGTCTAGTAAAATTTGACAGCTTGTTGGTGAAGCTGGAAACAAGAACAAAAAACAGTAAGCTAATACATAGTGGACAATGCCATCTATGATGTGTAAGACAATTTTTGTTCTTGGTGAATTTATGCAAATGTACAACCCAATGTATATGATTATGTCAATCATAGTTTTTGTGGAATTTATGAAAATATTCCACTGATTTTGTATGCATTATCTGCGCTGAAAATGAACGACCTGTGGTGTCGACCAATAAACATTTTCAGCGTAAACTGGCAATGAACGTTTCATGTGGTTGTGGTGGTGACTGTGGCGCTGGCTGGCGCTGGCTGATTGTCCGGTTTCGGAAAACTTTTTATCTTAAATTCTTGTCTATCCTCGCACATCTGAACATGCAAAAATGATTTTATGCACAGCATAAATGATATTTTTGGGTGTGAAGAGAAGCGAGATTGTGGTGTATAGACGGTGCCAGAGCACAGGTCATATGCATAACTAATGAGCGGAATGCCGTCTTCCCATTGGCCAGCCGGCCCAAGATCAGTCTCTCTGCCATTTCTGCATCTGCGGTAGCCAGTGCCAGACGTCCCAAACAACTGTGCGAAAATTTTCAACCCCACCGCCATCCCCTTACTCCACCATAACGTAGTTGTGTGGGCGCGTACCGCCGGATTGGTGGTGAATGACAGACATTATGTATTTAATCGATGTGCTTTAATTGGGCTAAAACACAATGTTTATTGTTTTTTAGAGTTGCCAATATAAGTTTTTTGATGATGGTCTAATGAGCGGATGCAGAAAGCGGTAGATAAAGGGAAGTAACCCGGTGACCAGTCTAGTAAAATTTGACAGCTTGTTGGTGAAGCTGGAAACAAGAACAAAAAACAGTAAGCTAATACATAGTGGACAATGCCATCTATGATGTGTAAGACAATTTTTGTTCTTGGTGAATTTATGCAAATGTACAACCCAATGTATATGATTATGTCAATCATAGTTTTTGTGGAATTTATGAAAATATTCCACTGATTTTGTATGCATTATCTGCGCTGAAAATGAACGACCTGTGGTGTCGACCAATAAACATTTTCAGCGTAAACTGGCAATGAACGTTTCATGTGGTTGTGGTGGTGACTGTGGCGCTGGCTGGCGCTGGCTGATTGTCCGGTTTCGGAAAACTTTTTATCTTAAATTCTTGTCTATCCTCGCACATCTGAACATGCAAAAATGATTTTATGCACAGCATAAATATTCTTTTTTTCTAAAAAGTTGTTGATTCTTGAATTTATGATTTTACAAAACAATTTTCCCAAATTACTACTAAGAGTGATTCCTCTATAGTTACTCGGATTCATTGGATCTCCTTTTTTATGCAATGGTACACTTATTCCAGTCTTCCATTCTGTAGGATAGTTACCACTTGTAAGAATAATGTTGAATAGATTAACTAATATTTTAGTCATATGATCTAAACTTGCTTTTATAATTTCATTGGTTATTCTATCTTTTCCGGATGACTTCTTATTTTTCAACGTTTTACATTCTTTTTTTAATTCTTTCTCTGTTATGGGGTCATCTAAAATAGGTGTATAACAATGTGTATGCATCTTCTTTAATTCCTCATTTACTATGTATTTTCTTTCATCAGAAACTTTAGTTTCTGTTCCTATCAATTTCTCTAAATGATCAATCCATTTCATTGGATTGATTGCACATTTTTTAGTTGTATTGACTTCACCCATCGTCTTTAAATCTTTTAGAGTTTTCCACATAGCACTTGGATCGTTATTAAATTCGTCATTCAATTTCTTTACTAAATTATCTTTAAAAATCCTTTTCTTTTTTTTTAATATTCCTTTGTATTTTTTTCTTTTTGAGTAGTATTTCTGACATAAATTTACATCATAAGGGTATCTATTTAGAGCATTTAATAATGATTTTAATTCTCTCCTTTGTAAAAAACAGTCACTATCGAACCATTTTTTATGTTTTCTATTCTTTTTTGTAAAATTGCGGTTCTTGATTTTCTTGTTCAAGCATTTTTTTGCAGCCGTGTTTAGCATTGCTGTTATTTTGTCTGTTAAATTGTTAACACACTCGTCTGAATAATATTTCTCTTCACATGTATGCATTGTTTCAATTTCGTCGTTTATGTTCTGAAGTAAATGTTTCATGTTTCGTGTGTCTAACTCCTGTTTGAATTTAACTTGTGAATTGCTGTCCCACTGATATATTATATCTTCTGCTTTTTCTTGGTTATTAATTAAACATTTATTAAGTTTACAATTGATGTTAGGTTTAACATTGGCATTTTTGTCTTTGAACGGAATTCGAATTCTTAGTTCTAAAGGACAATGATCTGAATATACAGTTAAATCTTTTACTTTCATATGTATTACATCCTTGATTAGTTCCTGAGAACAAAGAAAATAGTCTACTACACTACAACCCTGGGGTGTATAACATGTGTATCGCCCACTTAAGTCTCCCAAGGACCTTCCATTAAGTATATACATGTTATTATTATGGCACAAATCTATCAACCTTCTACCTTGTTTTTGTATGACCTTATCTGAAGAATGTCTTTCATGTAGATAGTCAAAGCAATAAGTCGATGGCAAAGAATACCTAAGACTTTCGCTATCTAACTGTAGATAATCGATCAGTTCACCCGTTCTTGCATTGAAGTCTCCGCATAAGATCACGTTACCTTTGGGTATTAATTCATCTAAGTCATTCTCTAACTTGTCCCACAATTCCTCAGTAAAATCTTTTCCAAAGGATGACGATTCGGGCGGAATATATACACACCCTAAATAAATGTCGTGTTCTTTGTTATCCTTTTGAACTTTTAGCCAAATAATGTCACTGTTGCTTTTTTGTAGGATTTGGAAGTTTGAAGATATGTTTTCTCTTATGAATAAACTAATCCCCCCAGAAGCACTGGTTGCATTTGTTCTTTTCTTTCTATAAAAGTGACGTTTTACAAATCCTGATAGAAATACTTCTTCGGCATGGTCCTCGTCCAGGTGCATCTCCTCCAGCATAATAATGTCATATCCACATAAAGATTTTATAACGTTATCATCCTGCAATTTGTTGGTTGTTTGTCCGTCGATTGTTTCTTTATACCCTTTTAGGTTCCACGACAAAACATTAATACTGAATGTACTACTATCAAACATGTATGGTTTGTATGAAAAGTTACCTTCGTCGTAACACTAACATTTTTGAAAGAATCGAATACGTTATTAACGAACAAAATATCTATCACGATATTATTAAAAGAAATATCTATCGCGTGGTCGTGGTTGTGGACTCCAGTTCCATGGTCTCATCATGTGAGGATGCATGAAGGCTGAATCTCTCTTTGGTGGACTATGATGATGTCCACTCCATCTTCCATTGCTCTCCCATGTCCTCGGTCTTCCCGTTTGCTGGTGTCGTCGTTCAAATGGTGGTGGGCGAGACTGGTGATGAAATTGGCGATGATAATGACCCGTATGTTGTTGGATTGGTCTGGCAGCTTGGTGTTCTGAGTGATGTTTTCCCTGCCTTTCCCACAAAATATGGTCAAGGTGTTGGCCAATGTTTCTTGCCAGGACTGCCGCGCCTTTCATCGTTGGATGTATTCCGTCTCTGTTCGACAGCGAATATACGTTTTCATGTGAGACAAAGGAAATTCCTGTCTCCGCCATGTCTGCTGCGCACACAGCATTGAATACCTCTCGTTGAGTGTTCAGATCCATTACGTTAGTTGGAATGATCTTACTCACGACAACCTTGGCTTCTTTGAATCGCTGTTTGGCTGCCTCCACACATTTGGTCATCATTTTTGCCGCTCTCTGACCTTTTTCTTTCTTGATGTCATTCACCCCGACATGAAACATAATTGCATCTGGAGTTTTGTGAATGTTCTCCACTGTTTCTTGGCAATCCTTGATGTTCACTACATGTTTTTTTTACTATCTTCAGACCGTACGTTTTTTGCATTCGGCCTGGATCGACATGTTTCAATACACTGTCATGAATGAGGTAGACTGTTGGTAGAGAGTTTTCTTCCTCTCTGTGCTCTTGTCGCGACAGGTTTTCAAACACAACGTCTTCCTGATCTTCATATGAATTGGACTCACTCGCTGTTGAATCAACAAAGTCAAAAGAATCTTCACGGCGATGTCTTTTCAACACGCTGATCGGGCTTTTGTTTTTCTTTTTTACACGAGGATTTCTTGATGACGTCAGATTGTTCGATGTTGTTGACGTCATTGCCTTTTCGGCTTCATGGTCTTTGTTTTCCATCTTCTCGTATGGCGATTTCGATGTTTTATTCCCCCCTCTGCTTCTTTACCTCTGTAAACTTGTAGAGCTAGTTATTTTTCGATAATGACCCAGCAACCAAACAAATAACGAGCCAGCAACAGCCTGAATCCTCGATAGTGCAATGGGTTGAGAAGCTGTTCTGTTTTGGTACTACTTTTGCGACTGAAAAGTTCCGAACGCTCTATACGTACGAAATATACATCTCTGGAGCAAACAATACAAACATACCGCATTTAAATTAACAACTACAGGCCTGAACACATGAATCTCCATATAAAATCCATGAGTTAGGTTGTTTTCTGAATCTAGATCTGCCGTGCACACACCGTTCATCACAAGCAAATTCCCAAGGCAAGTAACTCATACTCTTGCCGACAAGAGTAGTTCCCCTTCTTTTAACGCAGTTTCTTCGACAACACTGACTGCAATCCGACGGTCAGTTTTCAACAATATTTCATTTTATAAACAGATCACACGCAACCAAATGCACACATCTCATCAATTTAAACAACATAAAGCGGTTTCATACACTATTTTCCCCAGAAAACTGAACTTCATACAGTAATTAACGTTGGAACACGGGTGCAAAAGTTCGTCTGCTAGTCCCATTTGACGAAAGAATATTATGCTAAACGATACTAAAACATAAACAGAACACACAATATCTGCCTTTACCGCCACAGCAGAATAACAGCATATCTGTGTACTTGATTTTAGTCTAAAACAGGGAAACTGACAAGAAGTGTTAACAGAATGGAATGATTTGCACGGAACTATACAACCGCGCATTAATCGATCGCCTGCGCAGGTTGACTGGTTGAGTGATTCGGATTCGATCAAACTTTCGCACAAAAACTCCTGTTTTCTTTGAATAACTGAAGAAAGGAGGAATAAAGAGGTTACACACCTCGTCTCAGTGATTATTAAAAATAATGGTCTCAGTTCGCGGTCATGAAAAAGCTCGCTGAAGCTCGCATTTTTCATGATCCGCCAACTTCGACCATTATTTTTAATAATCACTGAGACTCGGCATGTAACCTCTACATATCTCTGACTTGATCAACCCTTTTATTCACCTCTATTCCTGATGACGTCATTGGTTTTGTGCACGACTTTTCTGGTGTCATTTCGATGCTGATGTCATGGTTCATGCTTCCATTCTTTTGAGGTTGGCAAGTGGTCTTTGGAACCTTCTGTTTTTTCTCATGTAGTTGTTCTTTTACGGATGTGCTGTACGTAAGGATATCTGAATACGTCGTTTGAGTTGTCACATCTTGTTGTCTCGTCTTGGGGTGTGTCGACAACATGTCAGTCAGTTCCTTGATCTCTTCTTTGTGACTTCTATTTGTCAGCTGGATTTGTTCGGCCAAGTTGAGAATCGCGTTCTCCATGTTCTGTATCATTCTCTTGCCCTCAGACTGTTCCAGTTTCAAGAGCTGCAACTCATGTAGCAGGATGACATTGTTGTTTTTAATCGCATGGTTGTCATCAAGAGATTCTTCTTCTTCGGTGAGGATTTCACTGACGTCCTCCACAATCTTTTCGTCCAACATCGCTTGTGCACAATCCTCGCAGGTGAACTTTCTCTGCGTTCTTACGAATAAGCACAGCTGATACACTGGTAACTTGGTGTGCATCCATGGAATCTTGCTTTTGCATGAAGAACATATGTGTGTGTATGTGTGTGTGTGTGTGTGTGTGTGTGTGTGTGTGAGTGTGTGTGTGTGTGTGTGGATACTTGTGTGTACGTGTGTGTGTGTGTGTACGTGTGTGTCTATGTGTGTGTGTATGTACTACTGTACGTGTGTTGGAGTGTAGAAATCACACCTACCGTTTGCTCAGCGTTGTCAAGGTAACTCTTTGTGAAGTTGTCCGATTCTTGGGTTAGGGATGCCTCCACCTTTGCAGTGAGAAATATACAAATCTGTTCTAAAAACGAATCTTATTTGCATAATTTTCAGAATGTCTGCACTCTCTCTCTCTCTCTCTCTCTCTCTCTCTCTCTCTCTCTCTCTCTCTCTCTCTCTCTCTCTCTCTCTCCCTCTTTCTCTTTCTCTCGCTCTATCTCCCCCCTCTCTCTCTCTCGCTCTATATCCCCCCCCCTCTCTCTCTCGCTCTCTCTCTCCCACATGTGATGAGTATCGCCCTAAACTGACCGTTGCTACAACTTTGCCCAAGTGACTGCGGTTGGTGAAGAACGCTTTGTTCCTGTCGTTATTTTCCTTCACTCTGACAGAGAGGGCCTGTCGGGTACACAGCGTTTAACACACACACACACACACACACTCACACACACACACACATGCGCGCGCGCGCACACACACACACGCACGCACGCACGCACGCACACACACATACACACACACATACACACACAAACATATACACACACGCCAAATACTAGTAAGTATACATTATGTCCATTAGTACGAATAAACTTTATTTAACGTTCTGCCTAAGATTTTTAAAAAAAGAAGAGGGGATAGATGTGATATTTTGTTTGAGCACGGTATGGACTATTAGTCATTGTTACTGATTAACTTGTTTATTCAAAGTCGACCTCGGTAACAAACCAACGACCCTGCTCTTCCCTCCAATAAACTGATGGTCAAGCGGGGTTGTGCCTCGGTCAGTCTGCCACAAGTGTAGGTTGATCATTACACCTCGGTCAGTCTGCCACAAGTGTAGGTTGATCATTACACCTCGGTCAGTCTGCCACAAGTGTAGGTTGATCATTACACCTCGGTCAGTCTGCCACAAGTGTAGGTTGATCATTACACCTCGGTCAGTCTGCCACAAGTGTAGGTTGATCATTACACCTCGGTCAGTCTGCCACAAGTGTAGGTTGATCATTACACCTCGGTCAGTCTGCCACAAGTGTAGGTTGATCATTACACCTCGGTCAGTCTGCCACAAGTGTAGGTGGATCATTACACCTCGGTCAGTCTGCCACAAGTGTAGGTGGATGATAACACCTCAACATGCGACTCTTTTTGCTGCTAGCTTTCCACTGGGTGGAAGGAACCCGAATTTGCCAGCAATGGGATGATAAAGTTTGAAATAAACGTAATGAGTGAGGATCGTGTGAGACGGAATAGCAAACAGTAAGTCAACAATACCTGGATCGCTTTCGGCACTGTCCGCTCGATGTCCAGAAGCACTCCGATCTGCTCACTCTGAAAAACAAAACAAAGATCTGCTCACTCTAAAATACAACAAACATCTTGTCACATTCATTGTACAGAACGCAAGCCCGGAGGACTGAGGCAGATCTCTGCTCGTGGCTCCCGGTATGTGGGCAGGTCAGTGCTGCAGGAAGTGTTCCACCGTCGCTGTCTGATGTGGAACTCTCTGAATGCGTCATGTGCCAGTCTGCACTAGCCTATCCTCAGTCACCCTGCTATCCACACTAGCCTATCCTCAGTCACCCTGCTATCCACACTAGCCTATCCTCAGTCACCCTGCTATCCACACTTGCCAACCCTCAGTTTTGACGCTCTTGTTATTGTGTTAGGTTTGAACAGTATAGTGTTGACTCCACGTGTTAAATGTGAAGTGAGATGCAACACTTACCAAATGCTTGGAGACTGCTTCTGATGTGTGCTTTAAGAGAATCTGCAGGGAAAGAAGATATTAAGAGCAGAATAAATGTCACACAACTAGATCTTGATAAACAATTCCGTTTTTTTGGTTTTAATTTACATGAAAAAACACTGAATATAGTAACCAACAGAAGTGAGACAATGATGTGGAACCAGTTTTATATTGTGGTTTTCAACAAGAACTTACTGTTCTAATGCGTACAGTATAATTATGTATAAAATAGCTCTCAGTGCATTTGGTAAATTGTTCAGAACAAAATCTGAATGTGCATTAAATGTTCTGAAAGTGTTACAAGAAGTTCAAAACGGCGTTTTGTCATACTGATTTGGCGGCCATTTTGGAAGGTTTCCATGGCAACGACACATCCGATTTTGCTATCAGGCATATTTCTATGATCAGGAAGTCATACCCAGTAGGCTATATTCTGTCCTAAAAAAAGGATCACTGTTGCTTAAAAACTATTTGTTTCCCCTATAGACCCCCGTGTCTCCCCTTTAGACCCCCGTGTCTCCCCTTTAGACCCCCGTGTCTCCCCTTTAGACCCCCGTGTCTCCCCTTAAGTGATCTCAATGTGTTCCAACCTGGACACTTGTAATGATAGTGGTCTGTGCCAAGTGTGTTATTTTGATGACACATCCAAACACCACACGATGTGTACCACAAGCACTCGTCACGAGGTGGGCGTGGCTATGTACCACAAGCACTCGTCACGAGGTGGGCGTGGCTATGTACCACAAGCACTCGTCACGAGGTGGGCGTGGCTATGTACCACAAGCACGGCGTGCTCACCGGAAAGTGCAGTGGTCCGAGGTTGCCGAGCTCTTTTCCGAATCTCTGCAGATCACTGCGCAGCTCGCTGTACTGTGTTGGACACAAAACTGAAACTATAAACATCTTCACAACCGTTTTGAAATATTCTTGATGGAACACTGAGGCCATGTTTGCAAAAGGCGCGCGCGCGGCGTGTGTGTGTGTGTGTGTGTGTGTGTGTGTGTGTGTGTAGACGACACAAGAGGCCTTGTCAGTGTGTGTGTGTGTGTGTGTGTGTGTAGACGACACAAGAGGCCTTGTCAGTGTGTGTGTGTGTGTGTGTAGACGACACAAGAGGCCTTGTCAGTGTGTGTGTGTGTGTGTAGACGACACAAGAGGCCTTGTCAGTGTGTGTGTGTGTGTGTGTAGATGACACAAGAGGCCTTGTCAGTGTGTGTGTGTGTGTGTGTGTGTGTGTGTGTGTGTGTAGACGACACAAGAGGCCTTGTCAGTGTGTGTGTGTGTGTGTGTGTGTGTAGACGACACAAGAGGCCTTGTCAGTGTGTGTGTGTGTGTGTGTGTGTGTGTGTGTGTGTGTGTGTGTGTGTGTGTAGACGACACAAGAGGCCTTGTCAGACAAGCCTGGTCCCACTCACCATCCTGCCGAGCGCCTCGAGGACGCTGAAGTCAAAGGAAAAGTTTGTGTGGGCGTTGTACGTGTTGATCAGCTCTACGGCTTGCTGTAGGACCGCCACTACGGTCCCTCCGTCCCCCTCGTCTCTTGTCGGCTGGGGGGTGGGAGGAATGTGTCGTTATGATTGGAGCTTAGCTGAGTGTGGTTGATTAACAGTGGAACCACTTTAAAGATCTGAGAAAGTCCGGTCTTTAAAAGGAGGGGGGTCAGATCGGGGTCAATGTACAGAACCTATGAAGAGAAAGTGAGGGGAATTGTAGTGTTTACGCTCCCACAGACTCCCACAGACTCGCACAGACTCGCACACGCATGTATTCTACACTGATTGCACAGACCAGTCAATGTAGAGGCTTCCCTGCTTCTTTATACCCCGCATTCAAGCAACCCGGATGTGGATTACATCATCATGTCTTATTACCATAACGGACAAATATTAGACTCATACCTAGGTGCATCCTGAACTCAGGTCAAAATGAGTTCGGCTCATTCTCTCCCGCCTGACAGGATGCCTTGAGTTTCCTTGTCTGGCAAGGAAACCGATTTATTTATTTATTTATTTATTTATTTTTTTTTACATATTTAGAGCTTTTTGTAATGTATCATTGATATAAGCAGATTCGCGATCGTCGATAATGATTTTTCATGGTGTTTTGTAATTTTTAAATTACAAAGGAATTGATATGTGAGACAGTTTCAAGCGAGCTATTTTTCGTACTGTGCAAACAACTCTAAATATGGCAAAAGTGTCACGTGATAATCAACCGTTTGGTTTCGGCGCTCACTGGAGCAGACGATTTTTTCTGTAACCAGTTGACAGTGATGAAACCATATATATTACGGTCTCCTTCCGGCAGCAGTCCCAAAATTTCGACTTGTTTTGACCTTAGAACGATGTCTTTATCATAACTGTGAAGAACAAAACGGAGATCACTGTCGAAGTCGGCCAATCTGCAATCATTTTCGTCTCGCGAACACTGATCTCAAATTTAGATCAGTGCTCGCGAAAAACATATGGGAGATAACTCTGCATTTTTGTTTTGATAGATTCGCGTGGGACTGTAGCGTCCGGTCAGAGAAACAACTGGCAATAGCCGTGGAGCGATGCTTATCAGAATGACCTAGGTGTTAATTGACCGAGAACAACATCTAAATCTCCCTAGCTTGTTGGTCCGAGTGTGTTCAAGTGTAACACGCTCACTATCTCACCGTGACCGTGGTGACGACAGGGGCTGCAGTGCTGCTAGTATGTCCGAGGTCTCTATGGTCGTGACGTGCATTGACAGGTACTCCCAGCGTCGTGGGGAAGTCCGTCACGGTTTGACACGCTCTGCCACACAAGGCAGACACAGGTTTGACACGCTCTGACACACAAGACAGACACAGGTTTGACACGCTCTGACACACAAGGCAGACACTGGTTTGACACGCTCTAACACACAAGGCAGACACATGTTTGACACGCTCTGACACACAAGGCAGACACTGGTTTGACACGCTCTGACACACAAGGCAGATACTGGTTTGACACGCTCTGACACACAAGGCAGACACAGGTTTGACACGCTCTGACACACAAGGCAGACACTGGTTTGACACGCTCTGACACACAAGGCAGACACTGGTTTGACACGCTCTGACACACAAGACAGACACTGGTTTGACACGCTCTGACACACAAGGCAGACACAGGTTTGACACGCTCTGACACACAAGGCAGACACTGGTTTGACACGCTCTGACACACAAGGCAGACACAGGACTACATGCACCAATGAACGGCTGATTTGGTGCCGAGTTGTTTTTTTCTCAACTAATTTAGTTGTGTATTAATGATATTCACAACGTTTAACATGAACTCAAAAACTTTACGATAATGGTTCTATATAAGCTATGCAACAAAACTATTGCACCCATTGTCGTATCTCAACTAAACGTTCCTTCCCGTGTCATGTCATTCAAACTTGTTATGCCATTTAAGGCTTGGCTATCTGCCACACTTTTCGGATCAAAGTTTTCGGTTATAGGTATCACGTGACCGCCGCCGTGGTAAGGGTACCCCCAAATCGACGGTTCTGACGTGTAGTGTACGGTTCATATGTGTAGTGAACGGTAATTCCGATGTGTAGCCGGTGTACCAGAGAGAGAGAGAGCATGATTTATGGCAACACCGTGTTCTTACCTCAAAGTGTTTTGAAAGAATTGTTCATCACTCGTACTATTGGATACCTGCAAGGAAACATAATTATGTAACTGACAGCACCAACGGTTGACCCCACACATACACAGATAGTTTAACAATCAGAACTATAAAACACTATACAACAATCAGAACTATAAAACACTATACAACAATCAGAACTAAAAAACACTATACAACAATCAGTAGTACAGTGAAAACCGCTTTGTCAGGCCCTTCCCATGAGACCCCCCCCCCCCCCCCCCTTTCCTGTATTCTCCGTCAACAGCCCTGCAGTGTACCCGTAATGAAAGGACACCTGCATTGTGCGGACCACTCTATCTACCCTTCTCGGCCCATCCGCTCTCTGGACGTGAACCCCATTGTGTCTGCTATCTGGACGTGAACCCCATTGTGTCTGCTATCTGGACGTGAACCCCATTGTGTCAGCTATCTGGACGTGAACCTCATTGTGTCTGCTATCTGGACGTGAACCCCATTGTGTCTGCTATCTGGACGTGAACCCCATTGTGTCAGCTATCTGGACGTGAACCTCATTGTGTCTGCTATCTGGACGTGAACCCCATTGTGTCTGCTATCTGGACGTGAACCCCATTGTGTCTGCTATCTGGACGTGAACCCCATTGTGTCTGCTATCTGGACGTGAACCCCGTTGTGTCTGCTCTCTGGACGTGAACCCCGTTGTGTCTGCTCTCTGGACGTGAACCCCGTTGTGTCTGCTCTCTGGACGTGAACCCCATTGTGTCTGCTATCTGGACGTGAACCCCATTGTGTCTGCTATCTGGACGTGAACCCCATTGTGTCTGCTATCTGGACGTGAACCCCATTGTGTCTGCTATCTGGACGTGAACCCCATTGTGTCTGCTATCTGGACGTGAACCCCATTGTGTCTGCTATCTGGACGTGAACCCCATTGTGTTTGCTATCTGGACGTGAACCCTGCCAAATAGACACACTCCGGAAATAGCTCTGTCGTGTTTGTATGGGTTGTAACAAAGTGAATGCTCATGCTTTTAGTGAGGCAAGCTTTGTACACGTGCTCCTTGTCCACGTGTTTCAGACACACCCCTCGCTAGTGACCGGCCTATAATATCACGTGTTTCAGACACACCACTCGCTAGTGACTGACCTATAATGTCACGTGTTTCAGACACACCCCTCGCTAGTGACCGGCCTATAATATCACGTGTTTCAGACACACCACTCGCTAGTGACCGGCCTATAATATCACGTGTTTCAGACACACCACTCGCTAGTGACCTGCCTATAATATCACGTGTTTCAGACACACCACTCGCTAGTGACCGGCCTATAATATCACGTGTTTCAGACACACCACTCGCTAGTGACTGACCTATAATGTCACGTGTTTCAGACACACCACTCGCTAGTGACCGGCCTATATTATCACGTGTTTCAGACACACCACTCGCTAGTGACCGGCCTATAATATCACGTGTTTCAGACACACCACTCGCTAGTGACCGGCCTATAATGTCACGTGTTTTAGACACACCACTCGCTAGTGACTGACCTATAATGTCACGTGTTTCAGACACACCACTCGCTAGTGACTGACCTATAATGTCACGTGTTTCAGACACACCCCTCGCTAGTGACCGGCCTATAATGTCTCGTGTTTCAGACACACCACTCGCTAGTGACTGACCTATAATGTCACGTGTTTCAGACATACCACTCGCTAGTGACTGGCCTATAATATCACGTGTTTCAGACACACCACTCGCTAGTGACCGGCCTATAATATCACGTGTTTCAGACACACCACTCGCTAGTGACTGACCTATAATGTCACGTGTTTCAGACACACCACTCGCTAGTGACTGACCTATAATATCACGTGTTTCAGACACACCACTCGCTAGTGACCGGCCTATAATGTCACGTGTTTCAGACACACCCCTCGCTAGTGACCGGCCTATAATATCACGTGTTTCAGGCACACCACTCGCTAGTGACTGACCTATAATGTCACGTGTTTCAGACACACCACTCGCTAGTGACTCACCTATAATGTCACGTGTTTCAGACACACCCCTCGCTAGTGACCGGCCTATAATGTCACGTGTTTCAGACACACTACTCGCTAGTGACCGGCCTATAATATCACGTGTTACCACTTGCTAGTGACCGGCCTATAATATCACGTGTTTCAGACACACCCCTCGCTAGTGACCGGCCTATAATATCACGTGTTTCAGACACACCACTCGCTAGTGACCGGCCTATAATATCACGTGTTTCAGACACACCCCTCGCTAGTGACCGGCCTATAATATCACGTGTTTCAGACACACCACTCGCTAGTGACCGGCCTATAATATCACGTGTTTCAGACACACCACTCGCTAGTGACCGGCCTATAATGTCACGTGTTTTAGACACACCCCTCGCTAGTGACCGGCCTATAATGTCACGTGTTTCAGACACACCACTCGCTAGTGACTGACCTATAATGTCACGTGTTTCAGACACACCACTCGCTAGTGACTGGCCTATAATATCACGTGTTTCAGACACACCACTCGCTAGTGACCGGCCTATAATATCACGTGTTTCAGACACACCACTCCCTAGTGACCTGCCTATAATATCACGTGTTTCAGACACACCACTCGCTAGTGACCGGCCTATAATATCACGTGTTTCAGACACACCACTCGCTAGTGACCGGCCTATAATATCACGTGTTACCACTCGCTAGTGACCGGCCTATAATATCACGTGGGAAAGTTTGAAATAGTGTAAAAGCAAGAAGTATTCACTCTTTCAGAACACATACAAATCCGACACAGTTTTTGCGAGCATCGTCTATTATGGCCGGGGAACCAGGAATCAGACTTTGAGAACAGACTTCTGCGTGTAGATGACACTGGGGCTAGGACTCACATTGTAGACATTCTATATCTCTGACAGATGGTGCACTCACATTGCCGAAGACATGGAGACTGTTGATCTCCCGGCAGGTGAACTGCTGAGTGAGACTGACGAACACCAGCACCAGCGTCAGGATGATCATCAGGAACCAGCCCGTGATGAACAGGAAGATATAGATCCTGCACAGTGTAGCTGCGTTGAGACAAGCTACTTACATTGGTGTACATCAAAAAGGCGAGTGGAGTTTGGGAGAGCGACAAACACAGCCATGAACAATCATTCAGGAATGGCTTCACCCACGTTCACACAGACTAGACGCTAACGAACTTAACATGCCCACCCAATCAATCATGCACACAGGCACGGACACACTCACACCCACCCTCTCTCATACATAGACAAACAGACGGACAAACAGACAAACAGACGGACTGGACAAACAGACGGGCGGAAGGAAGGACGGACAAAGGGACGGACGGACATTGACACACACACACACACACACACACACACACACACACACACACACACACACACACACACACACACAAACACAGACACCCTGCCCTTTACCCGTTAACAGCGAGGTGAGTCAGCAGGTGACCCTCAGTGACGCGTGACGGGTCAAGAGAGCGGGGTCCACACAGGGTCCCAATGGCGGCCACCAGCAGACAGCCCGCTCCGGACATCGCCAGGAACACCGAGACTGTGGCCAGGATGTAGCGTCTGACGACATAGTGCAGCGAGATTTTGAATCAAAACAAGCAAGAAAGGCATGGTCTTGGAACGTTTATTTTATGACAAAACAAAACGTTCACTGATCTTCGATCCAGCGGTCTTTTCAGTGGACTTGACAGACAAGGTAAGCGCGCTAACCACCACGCCACTCGGCCCGGTTCCAGGCACCACGTGACAAGTTATGACGCTGTCATCAAAAACATCAAAGGTAGGTTTATGAAACATTTGCATAATACAGACAAAATGAAAGATTAATTAGCTCTTCGACATAATCATACATTGGTCTTTACGTAGAGGGATCGAACAAAATACTCAAAATATTTATAATAATGATAATGAACAATACTTGTTGTGACGCTGCATGACGTCATGATGTACCATGAGACAGGTATCATATCAAGTAATAACGAATAATTCATGTCATAATGACGACACTGGTAATACACGGTGTTGGACAATAACTCGGTCGGCTTTGCATGGGTTGTCAAAGAGTGAACACTGGAATTGATCACAGACATAGGCTAGACATAGACCGGTCACAGGCCAGTCACAAGCTAGACACAGGCCGGTCACAGGCTAGACATAGGCCGGTCACAGGCCAGTCACAGGCTAGACACAGGCCGGTCACAGGCTAGACATAGGTCGGTCACAGGCCAGTCACAGGTTAGACACAGGCCGGTCACAGGCCAGTCACAGGCTAGACACAGGCCGGTCACAGGCCAGTCACAGGCTAGACACAGGCCGGTCACAGGCCAGTCACAGGCTAGACACAGGCCGGTCACAGGCCAGTCACAGGCTAGACACAGGCCGGTCACAGGCCAGTCACAGGCTAGACACAGGCCGGTCACAGGCTAGACACAGGCCGGTCACAGGCTAGACACAGGCCGGTCACAGGCCAGTCACAGGCTAGACACAGGCCGGTCACAGGCTAGACACAGGCCGGTCACAGGCCGGTCACAGGCTAGACACAGGCCGGTCACAGGCTAGACACAGGCCGGTTACAGGCTAGGCACAGGCCGGTCACAGGCTAGACATAGGCCGGTCATAGGCTAGACATAGGCTAGACACAGGCCGGTCACAGGCTAGACACAGGCCGGTCACAGGCTAGACACAGGCCGGTCACAGGCTAGACACAGGCTGGTCACAGGCTAGACATAGGCCGGTCACAGGCTAGACACAGGCCGATCACAGGCTAGACATAGGCTAGACACAGGCCGGTCACAGGCTACACATAGGCCAGTCATAGGCTAGACACAGGCCGGTCACAGGCTACACATAGGCCGGCCGCTAGCGATGGTTGTGTCTGAAACACGTGGACAAGAAGCACGTGTGGAGAGTTTGCCTCAACCAAAGCAACAATATTCACTCTTTCACAAACTGTACAAACCAGGCAGAGTTACTTCCGGAGCTCGTCTATTGCGATCAGTCTTTGACGTCATGATGAGCCGCTTGACAACCATAACACTGACGTCATGATGAGCCGCTTGACAACCATAATACTGACGTCATGATGAGCCACTTGACAACCATAACACTGACGTCATGATGAGCCACTTGACAACCATAACACTGTGGTCATGATGAGCCACTTGACAACCACAACACTGTTGTTATGATGAGCCACTTGACAACCATAACACTGTGGTCATGATGAGCCACTTGACAACCACAACACTGTGGTTATGATGAGCCACTTGACAACCACAACACTGTGGTTATGATGAGCCACTTGACAACCATAACACTGTGGTCATGATGAGCCACTTGACAACCATAACACTGTGGTCATGATGAGCCACTTGACAACCACAACACTGTCGTCATGATGAGCCACTTGACAAACACTGTCGTTATGATGAGCCACTTGACAACCATAACACTGTGGTTATGATGAGCCACTTGACAACCACAACACTGTGGTTATGATGAGCCACTTGACAACCATAACACTGTGGTTATGATGAGCCACTTGACAACCACAACACTGTCGTCATGATGAGCCACTTGACAAGCACAACACTGTT
>NC_090256.1:69137456-69177456 GCF_037325665.1 Littorina saxatilis
TCCACTGGCTGGTTGTTGACCTCGTGCTGTTCCCCTGCAACCATCAACAAAGACTGTTTATTCCCCCCTCCACTGGCTGGTTGTTGACCTCGTGCTGTTCCCCTGCAACCATCAACAAA
Organism: Littorina saxatilis; assembly: GCF_037325665.1. NCBI lineage: Eukaryota > Metazoa > Mollusca > Gastropoda > Littorinimorpha > Littorinidae > Littorina > Littorina saxatilis. The sequence goes on from NC_090256.1 coordinate 69,137,576, forward strand.
GACTGTTTATTCCCCCCTCCACTGGCTGGTTGTTGACCTCGTGCTGTTCCCCTGCAACCATCAACAAAGACTGTTTATTCCCCCCTCCACTGGCTGGTTGTTGACCTCGTGCTGTTCCCCTGCAACCATCAACAAAGACTGTTTATTCCCCCCTCCACTGGCTGGTTGTTGACCTCGTGCTGTTCGCCTGCAACCATCAACAAAGACTGTTTATTCCCCCCTCCACTGGCTGGGTGTTGACCTCGTGCTGTTCCCCTGCAACCATCAACAAAGACTGTTTATTCCCCCCTCCACTGGCTGGGTGTTGACCTCGTGCTGTTCCCCTGCAACCATCAACAAAGACTGTTTATTCCCCCCTCCACTGGCTGGGTGTTGACCTCGTGCTGTTCCCCTGCAACCATCAACAAAGACTGTTTATTCCCCCCTCCACTGGCTGGGTGTTGACCTCGTGCTGTTCGCCTGCAACCATCAACACAGACTGTTTATTCCCCCCTCCACTGGCTGTGACCTCGTGCTGTTCGCCTGCAACCATCAACACAGACTGTTTATTCCCCCCTCCACTGGCTGGGTGTTGACCTCGTGCTGTTCCCCTGCAACCATCAACAAAGACTGTTTATTCCCCCCTCCACTGGCTGGGTGTTGACCTCGTGCTGTTCGCCTGCAACCATCAACACAGACTGTTTATTCCCCCCTCCACTGGCTGTGACCTCGTGCTGTTCGCCTGCAACCATCAACAAAGACTGTTTATTCCCCCCTCCACTGGCTAGGTGTTGACCTCGTGCTGTTCGCCTGCAACCATCAACAAAAACACCTTTATTTGGCATCAAAAAAGAAGAATTGTAGGTTATTGGAACTGTAGTTTTGACCAAAAAACACGTTATATTTAATGTATTTGTAACGTTTTGTTTTGTCAATAATTAAACGTTCCAATAACCTGCAATTCTTCTTTTTTTATTCTGAATTTATGAACGTAAGCAGTTTATCTGTTTTTGTCTTTATTTTGGCTTTCCCTTTTTTCAGTCTTTCTTTTTGTTCAGACACGCCCAGTACTCCTGCACGAAACACACCCCAAGACACGCCCAGCACTCCTGCACGAAACACACTCCAAGACACGCCCAGCACTCCTGCACGAAACACACCCCAAGACACGCCCAGCACTCCTGCACGAAACACACTCCAAGACACGCCCAGCACTCCTGCACGAAACACACCCCAAGACACGCCCAGCACTCCTGTACGAAACACACCCCAAGACACGCCCAGCACTCCTGCACGAAACACACTCCAAGACACGCCCAGCACTCCTGCACGGCACACACCCCAAGACACGCCCAGCACTCCTGTACGAAACACACTCCAAGACACGCCCAGCACTCCTGCACGAAACACACTCCAAGACACGCCCAGCACTCCTGTACGAAACACACTCCAAGACACGCCCAGCACTCCTGCACGAAACACACCCCAAGACACGCCCAGCACTCCTGCACGAAACACACTCCAAGACACGCGCAGCACTCGTGCACGAAACACACTCCAATTAAGACATGCCCAGCACTCCTGCACGAAACACACCCCAAGACACGCCCAGCACTCCTGCACGAAACACACCCCAAGACACGCCTAGCACTCCTGCGCGAAACACACCCCAAGACACGCCCAGCACTGCACGAAACACACTCCAAGACACGCCCAGCACTCCTGCACGAAACACACTCCAAGACACGCCCAGCACTCCTGCACGAAACACCCCCCAAGACACGCCCAGCACTCCTGCACGAAACACACCCCAAGACACGCCCAGCACTCCTGCACGAAACATACCCCAAGACACGCCCAGCACTCCTGCACGAAACACACTCCAAGACATGCGCAGCACTCCTGCACGAAACACACCCCAAGACACGCCCAGCACTCCTGCACGAAACACACTCCAAGACACGCCCAGAACTCCTGCACGAAACACACTCCAAGACACGCCCAGCACTCCTGCACGAAACACACTCCAAGACACGCCCAGCACTCCTGCACGAAACACACTCCAATTAAGACATGCCCAGAACTCCTGCACGAAACACACCCCAAGACACGCCTAGCACTCCTGCGCGAAACACACCCCAAGACACGCCCAGCACTGCACGAAACACACTCCAAGACACGCCCAGCACTCTTGTACGACACATACTCCAAGACACGCCCAGCACTCCTGCACAACACACACTCCAAGACACGCCCAGCACCCCTGCACGAAATACACTCCAAGACACGCCAACTAACTTAAAGTCAACAACAGACACCGAGCTCAGAGAGAACATGCCACACGGGGTTGAGTGTAATCCAAATGACTTTCTCCGTCTACTTGCGGGAAGCAATGACCCGCTGAACGACTCACCGAATTGCCTGAGTAAGTCGTTGATCCCCGTGGCCTCCAGTGTGCTTTTCTTCATCTGCAACGCCACACTCAGTGTCAACACAACAACCAGCAATGACTGACAGCTAATATCACACACATAATCAACACATTCATAGACGCAAAGTCGCACAGACAGGCAGCCATACATTCAGGCAGGTACAGACACACAGAGACATTTACAGAGACACTGACAGACAGACATATACATGTTACATACGTACGCACACACGCACAAAGAGAGAGAGAGAGAGAGAGAGAGAGAGAGAGAGAGAGACAGAGACAGAGAGAGATAGAGAGAGAGAGAGAGAGAGAGAGAGAGAGAGAGAGAGAGAGAGAGAGAGAGAGACCCACAAGAAAAATAACTTCAGCACAATATTGCACTATGATGCATTCTGTAAAAGTTTCAAAATTATACAAAATTCACCTCGCCAAAAATCTTGTCCTGTAGGTGTCGCAGAAAAGCACGGAGTTTCCACTTGATGGTCTTCCGGAACTCCCTCCACTTGTTCTGCAAAAGACAAGGGCAGAGTTGTGTTCCCCCTTTAACATTTGTGTAATTACTATACACCATGCTTTTGGACTTTGCGCTTTGTATAGCAACCACAGATAATATTTGAAAACAAAGTTTTGGAAGCAATTTTTCCCATGGAAAATTGAAAATCTCGCACGGTTAAGATCATGTCATCCATGTTTGTACTAACGAAGATGTTGTTAAAGCTGCGGTACACATCCGACGCCAAGACTTTGTCCTCGAAGCGAGTGTCGGCGTACATGACGAGATAGTGGAGCGCTTGCTCGTACTTGTCCTGTGTGACCGTGATGGAGGTTCGTACCGCCTGCACTGCCGGCAAGGTCCCGTTCTCCACTGCGACAGACAGGGAATGGGGCTGTGACTTCCACACGGTTCTGCATGCGACAGGTATAAAACTAAGCGGTGTTTAGACAGGTATAAAACTAAGCGGTGTTTAGAAAGTGTTCTTTGATTCGGTGCTCCTCAAATTATATGAAAAGCAGCACCGACACATACATAGTCACACACAGGTACACACAGAGGTACACACACAGGTACACACACAGGTACACACACAGGTACACACAAGCGTCTAGCAGTCAGACAGTGGAGAGCCTTTAATGGCATAGCAAGTTGGACTTTATTGACACGGGAATAAATGATTTAGTTTGGGTAAAAAAAAATGGGTGCACTACGTAATTATTTTTTTTGCAGAGCTTATTATTATTATTAACAATAAAGAGAAGTGTACTCACCAGCTTCAATGACGGCGGGACTGGTCGCAGTCAGCTTCTGTCGGATGTTGTTGTTGATGGCAGCCACCAGGCGCTCAGAGAAATCTGGAGACAACAACAACTACAACAACAACAATATCAACAACAAACAACAACAACAACAATATCAACAACAACAACAACAACAACAACAACAACAACAACAACAACAACAACAACAACAACAACGAGATTTCAGTCTTGGAACAACTCCTTCCCCTAATTGACACCATTAGTATTTGCTGACATTACTGAATGCAGCAACACCAAGCAAAGTGCACATTGCAAGCTCAAAGTGTTTGTTTGTTTGCTCGTGTCCTTGTTTGTTTGCACAGACTGGTATTATCATTACTCACTCCCAATGCTTTTCTTCATGCTTTCTTGGAAATCAGCAAAATTGGTGGCCATCGAATATCTCAGAACCTGTCACAAACATGTCAAAATAACACACAATCCTTTCTGGAAACCTCAAATTAAATCAGGCAACCATCAGCCAACATACCAATCGACCAACTATCAATCCAACCAACCAACCAACCATCCAACCGTACGTAGACATACGAACGAAAGAAGAGAATACGAAGTAAATGCATTTAGAGGATGAATATTTTCTTTGTCGATTTGACGTATCTAATATTCGACGCTTGGACATTACAGTCGTTCCCGTGGAGACAACTTGGCTCACTATCTCAAATCTGGTCAGGCTTTTCATTTACACGGGATTAGATCTGAGATGGGGACACGAACTGTTTAGGGAAGGATTAGCTGGGCCTTTAATTATTGCTGTAGTGTCATGTCTCTTAGTAAAGTGCATGCTGTGCTCCATAACTGTCTGTGCATCACTTGTACGCTACTCGACCAGCACTGAAGTGAATGTATAATATCGGAGTGTGATATCGTTTATTACTTACATGCTACTGGAGTGTGATATCATAACTTACATGCTACTGGAGTGTGATATCATAACTTACATACTACTGGAGTGTGATATCATAACTTACATGCTACTGGAGTGTGATATCATAACTTACATGCTACAGGAGTGTGATATCATAACTTACATGCTACTGTGGTGTGATATCATAACCTACATGCTACTGTGGTGTGATATCATTTATAACTTACATCCGTGGTTCTGCGCACGAAGGTGGAGAAGGCGCGCGTCACGTGCGCCATGACGTTGTTGAGCGTAACGTCACGGCTCTCCTTGTTGTGGCTGACAACGAACACAGTGACGCCCGCCATTCTGGTCAACAATCATGTCACGTTGAAGATATGACACCTAAGAAGCCTTTTGAGGAAACGTTTTCTGATTTCTGTGTTTGTCTCACTCACACTCCGTCTCTCTCAGTCTGTCTGTCTCTCTAACAGTCAGTAACAGTCCTTTCCGTCTGTCTCTGTCTGTCTGTAACATAGCCTCTGTCTGTCTGTAACATAGCCTCTGTCTGTCTGTAACATAGCCTCTGTCTGTCTGTAACATAGCCTCTGTCTGTCTGTAACATAGCCTCTGTCTGTCTGTAACATAGCCTCTGTCTGTAACATAGCCTCTGTCTGTCTGTAACATAGCCTCTGTCTGTCTGTAACATAGCCTCTGTCTCAAAACCCTACCATGTTAGCACAGTACTAATGACTGACAAGCAATGGGAATCACGCTCTTTCGATGAACACCTCTCATTTAACAAAACACAGCTACAAGTAATTTGCAGGTGATTCAAACTCCCTTTCTGTTTATCCCGCATAAACTTTCCTGGGTCCCAGCTCTCAAAAGGGATATAATTACCCATAATGCTCAAGGCCACCACGCAGTGAATTCTTCTTGCATGACAGGAAGCGACAGGAGCATTTTGGTGTGGGTTTTTCTGTGCGTAGTATTGTTTTTGCTTTTTTATATGTTTAAATAAAAAAAACTCTTACATTAGGGTTAGAGTTATACCATTATCACAGTCAAACCCGTCTATAACGGCCACGCAAGGGGCCGTCCAACAGTCATCATTATAGACAGGTGATCGTTATGGAAAGGTGAATTATATAGTAGAAAAAACTCGGGGTTTTGCGTAGTTCGTACTGGGAAGGTCGTTACCAAGAGGTGGGGGTCGTTACCAAGAAGTGGGAAGGTCGTTACCAAGAGGTGGGAAGGTCGTTACCAAGAGGTGGGAAGGTCGTTTGCAAGAGGTGGTAACCAGGGCAGGGGTGAATGTTTGTGTGTTTTTGGTGGACATTTGAACCTGCCCTTGCGACCACCTCTCGAAAGCGACCAACTGGCCCCAAGGACCCTAGACGAGTTTTTCTTCCACACTACTCACAAAAAGTTAATGATCACTATGAGAAAACAGGTGCTCAATAAAATCAGTTCGCTACTGTTATTTATTTCTCAGTCAAACCAAATTGTTATGAATTCTTGTTCAGCTGTAAGTGGGCGATGTTGTGTTAGTGGTAAAATTGCACGGGATTATCTACTACTGAGCTTGGTAGCAAAAGAAAAAGCGGAAACTTGCAAAAAAGGACCTTGTTTTGGACCGTTCGGCCCGAACACATTGCACAAGCCACATGGAAAAAAACATTATGCACGTGCAAGCACTGCTGTTTATGTGTGAGATGCTGTCACTTGCTTGGCTTTTTGAGAAGACAGACCACCAGTATTAGGCATTATCTGACAATGCCTCCACGACGAAAATTGAACGAGTTTGAGAGGGCACGAGCTGTTGCATGGTTCCAAGATGGTGTCCCCAAGCGAGAAGTGGCCAGGCGACTTCACGTGTCCATCTCGGTCATTGTCAGACTGATTCAACGTTTCACAGCCACTGGGAGGGTCCAGGAAAGACGCAGACCTGGGCGACCAAAGAAGACAACTCCACGTGCAGATCGTCTCATTGAACGACTAGCCTTGCAAACAAGATCAGCCTCTTCCAGCATTATTCGAAGGCAGCGGAGGGTGGCTACTAACACCAACATCAGCCAGCAGACCATACGGAATCGCCTTCATGGGTTTAACCTCCGTTCTCGTCGCCCAGCTGTACGGCCACGCTTAACTCCAGGCCATAGGGCAGCACGTCGCGCCTTCTGCAGACGTCACGTGAGGTGGACAGGTCAGCAATGGTCCCAGGTCCTGTTCAGTGATGAATCACGCTTCACCCTGAACCACAACGACGACCGACTGAGGTTCTGTAATGGTCTGGGGGGCCTTCAGCCTTCACCACAGAACACCCTTGTTTCATGTACAGGGTAACCTGACTGGCCTCCGATACCGGGATGAGATCCTTCGACCGCTGGCTGTGCCTACACTGCAGCAGATGGGACCGCAGGCTGTCTACCAGGATGACAACGCTCGCCCCCACAGGGCAAGGGTGGTCAACGACTTCCTGCAGCAGTCTGGAGTCAACAGAATGGAGTGGCCAGCATGCAGTCCCGATCTCAACCCGATTGAGAACCTCTGGGATGAGTTGGATCGCAAAGTGAAGAGCAACCACCCCCCTCCCAGGGATGTCCAGCACCTCTACCAGATGCTGCAGGCTGAGTGGCAGGCGCTTCCACAGAGGATCTTCACCAGCCTGGTCAACTCTATGAAGACTCGCTGCGTCGAGTGCCAGAACAGCCTGGGCGGTTACACGCATTACTGAACTTTTGGGAGCATCTGAATGCCATGTCTTGTGATTTCAACGACTTTGTGAAATTAAATTTCGATACGTACACACTTTGATAAAATGTACAAACCAAACGATTGCTCGAAATTGAAGGAAATGTATCGTTATCACTAAAGCATTGAATTAAACGTTTGCCAAATACCAACGCATTGGCTTTCTTATTTAGAAAGTTATGAATTTGTGTGCAAGTGATCCTTAACTTTTTGTGAGTAGCTTATATACAATTCATCTTTCATAACGACCGCCTGTCTGTTACGACCACTTTTGGTTCCTTGGCTGGTTGTTACTGACAGGTTGGACCTTACAACCACTATACACTGACATGAGTAGCAGCGAGAGCAGGATGGTGAGCACGGTGAAGACCAGTCTCCGCCTGGTGAAGGCCTTGTCGCGCTGATCGTAGGGAGGCTTGTGTCGTCTGCTGCCCTTCCTCCCCGTCACCTGACCACAGCAGACGACACACAGCAGGTAGACAGGGAGGCACAGCGCGATCACCTGAGCTGCCAGGTACATGGACAACCCCATGAAGTCGTTGGCTACCTGACAGGGGGAAGATGATAATTATATGTGTTTATCGACGTCGTCGTCATCATCGATCATCCCTCCCATACCGTAGTTTGACTCGACCTCATTGGCATGATATACACACGTGTGAAGAGATGGTTTATTTATCACGTATAAAACTTGATATTAACCTTGCAGAGGTGTTGTTAACCCGTGATTTGTAAACATGTCAAATGTCATCTCGAAAGTCAAGGAATCTATAAGATTTGTTTTTCATTTTTCTTTTCATTACTTTATTGTCCCATCGCTGGGAAATTCGGGTCGCTTCCTCCCAGTGGAAAGCTAGCAGCAACAGAGTCGCGCTACCCCAAAGTCAAGGGATCTATTAGATTTTTTTCATTTTCTTTTTTCATGACTTTATTGTCCCATCGCTGGGAAATTCGGGTTTCTTTTCTTTGTAATACTAACAATCGAAATATTTTATCTATCGGGCCCAAACCACCCCCCACCACCCAGCATAGAGGTTTTAAACAACAAATATTAATAATAATAAAAGGCATGTATTACTTTGTGGAATGCGATATTTTTACATTTTTTACGGTTTTAGGTTCGACGTAATTTGTAAAATGTTTTTACATTTTTACAAATCACGGGTTAACAGGTGTGTGTGTGTGTGTGTGTGTGTGTGTGTGGTGTGTATGTGTGTGTCAGTGTGTATGTGTGTGTGTGATGTGTATGTGTGATGTGTGTCTGTTTGTGTTTGTGTAAGTGTGTGTGGTGTGTATGTGTGTGATGTGTATGTGTGTGTGTGTGTGTCTGTTTGTGTTTGTTTACCTTTGACCATGTCCGGTCTCCAAACGTGAATCTTCCTGTCAAAATGTCCCCAAGCCTAACTGCAATGCCAAACAAAGGAACCTGCTGTACAACATGGGTTACGTTAAATGTCCGAGCTGAGAAAGTTGTGAATCGGATTATAATGACATACCCTTGTTCGCTTTTATTTAAATTCTCGACACCGGAAGTACTCTAGAATTTGCATTGAATGAAGGAGGGGGAGGAGGGTATACACTCACAGGAATATCTTCTTCTTGTCGTTCGCTGTTCTCACAGGAATATGTTTCTAACTGTGTCCATATAAACGCACTGCCTATTCAACCTTGTAATATGTTAGTAAACTTGGTTGATTTGTATTTGTATTATGCATTACGAGAAAACGATGTTGAAATGTTAAATTAATAGCCCAATGTCCAAACGAAGGCTTTAAGTTAGCAGGGACAATAAGACAATGTCACATTCTTGAGGAACTATCGGTTTAAATGAAAATTCTGTGACCTTCACCTTTCTTTTCGGTGCATGTCTTTGCCTGTGTGCTGTTGACTGTCGTCTGCCTGGCAATGCTCCGTGTGTGTCTGTTGACTGTCGTCTGCCTGGCAATGCTCCGTGTGTGTCTGTTGACTGTCGTCTGCCTGGCAATGCTCCGTGTGTGCTGTTGACTGTCGTCTGCCTGGCAATGCTCCGTGTGTGTCTGTGCGACTGTGTGCTGTTGACTGTCGTCTGCCTGGCAATGCTCCGTGTGTGTCTGTTGACTGTCGTCTGCCTGGCAATGCTCCGTGTGTGTCTGTGCGACTGTGTGTTGGTCTGTCTTGGCCAGATCACGGCGTTCGTGTGCATGTGACAAGAACCGGGTAGACTGTCGGAGTCATCGTGGCTCAGTTTGTTACGAGAACTTTCTTGTCCTCTTCGCTTGCTGAGCGCGGCATTGTACCGTTCTCCAGTCTCTTCGGCATCGTTATCACTGGGAACTTTAGCCATTGTATTTCTCAGAAGTTTTCTGTCAGCAACGTCTATTGATCTCCCGCCGATTGCTGCAGTAAACTTCTCGTCGGTAACTTCTGCTGATGTCCGCTTAATAGCCGTAGGTGTGATGTCGTTGGCAGTGTGTGCGTGTGTCTCGTGGAATTGGCTTACTGAATGGTCATCGGTGGGAGTTTCCTGTGTGGAGTGGGGTGGACTCGGGGAAGATGACCCGGTGGTGGGAGCTAGCGACGTCATCAGCAGGACCACCAAGGGAACTGGCAGCGACCGTGCCATGGTGTGGGATGATGTCATTATCACGTACACTGTGACAGTTTTGTTCTGACTGCCTCTTCCGCTCTGGCTGTTTCACATATATGTGTTATAGCGTGCCCAGCATTCAAACTGACAAGTCAGTTCTACGCGCACTAGAAATGTTGAACATGAAATTCGCCGATGACTGACTGGATTTGTTGTGAGCCTGCTCTTTCTTCTTCTTATTCTATCAATTATTTGTATATGTTTTTTCTCTCTACCCTTTACCGAGCTGAAAGTCTTAAGATCCATAGAACCGTTTGATAGTGAAACAGGATGCGCGTCATTTCATCAAAGCTGATACGTAGGCCTATCACCACTTTTCTAACTACACGTGACGTAGGGCGTACGCTTATCGTCAGTGACACGTAACACGCCGAATACATAGACAAGTGCACACAGACAGAAGGAAAGAAAGGAAGACAGATAGACAGACAGACAGAAAGAAAGGAATAAAGACAAACTGACAGACAGACAGACAGACAGAAAGAAAGATTGAAAGAGAGAAAGAAAGAAAGAAAACAAGAACAAACAAGAAATTCCTCCGAGGTAGGAAAAACACCCCCGTCAAAGGGAAATAACCTTCTCAGTTGGTGGCAGTGACTGAGTGAGAATGGTTATTTCCCTTTGACCATTAAGATGTCCCTCTATAAGTCCTTGTATAATTTTAATCCACCAATAACTCCCTAACCGTGTGTTTGACTGGTCCCAATTTTTGTAAGGACCGTCTCAGGAATGTATAGAACCTGTTCACCAAGTTTGGTGACGATCGGTCCGTTCATTCTTGAGATCTATATGCGAACACAAACAAACAAACAAACACATCGAGCGAATCCTATACACACCCCTATACCGGGGGTGTAAAGAAAGAACAAGACCGCTAAGGCGTGATTTAACCATTCAGTCGAGCACGGAAACCAGACACACCAGCGGCGAAGCGATGACAGTCGAGCACTGACAAACATCCGTTTCACTTTCACCTTACCAACACACACACACACACTCTCTCTCTCTCTCACACACCCACACCCCACACACACACACACACTCTCTCTCTCTCTCTCTCTCTCTCTCACCCACACACGATCACAGAGGCAAAGTTTCAGTGAGAGTTTATTAATTTCTTCCCAATCAGTTTGAAAGCAAAAAGTCCACAAGAAACAATCAGCAGCGTGATACAAAGTGTGGTTCTATCACAGTCAGTAGTGTGCTCATGCTGCTTTCAAGGAACACAAACATAAACACAAAAACAAAACAAAACAATCCCAAACGACAAGGTTGCATCTTTTAAATGTTCATGATAGTTACACTAAAGAATAATGTCACCTTTCAAATGACAAAAAGGTGGATTGACAGTAAGTTTCGGAACAAGCTGGATCAACTTGAAGGTCCATGCAATAGACAATGCAGAATAGACAATGCAGAACAGACAATGCAGAACAGACAATGCAGAACAGACAATGCAGAACAGACAACTGTTGCATGAAAGTGTGTCGCTGGTCAAGTATAAGCAGTACATTCCAGAACATGGACATCTCAGTTACATAGCATCCAGTCAAATTTGACCTCAAACAGCCAGGCATGTAGGTTGCGGCTACAGGCAAACTGATCATTTTGAAAGAAATACGTGAAAAGCAAGAAAAGAACGAGAAAAGGGAACCGTGGGGGAAAAAAATAGAAGAAAAAACTGTTAAAAACCATTTGCAATCACAAGTGCTTTAAAAATGATTGGTGTCATGGACGGATAAAGAGCACGCTATAAATGCAATCACAACAGTAGCCAATCACAGAATGGATGGAATGTATTCATGCAACACTGCCACAATCACACACGGCCACAATCACATTGATCATTGAACAGTCATACAACACTGCCACAATCACACACGGCCACAATCACATAGATCATTCAACAGTCATGCAAATGAGCAAGTCTGAAAAAAACATGGGATAGCTAATGCTCCACTGAACTGGCATTTGTGTGTGTGTGTGTGTGTGTGTGTGTGTGTGTGTGTGTGTGTGTGTGTGTGTGTGTGTGTGTGCGTGCATGCGTGTATGTAATCAAAAAGAAAACAAAGAAGTGTGAGATGTTATTGGATATGCTCCACTCAACTGGCATATATATATGTGTGTGTGCAAATGTGCGGATGGGGTGGGAATGGGGGTTAGAGTGAAATAAGCACAGAAAGAATAAATTCAACAGTCAAAGCGAAGAACTGTCGTTACACACTTATCACATATACACACTGCATTACAAACTTCTGTACGCTGTACTTGGTAGCTGTGATGACGTATAATCCTACATACAGTAAATAACCCGATTCCACCTTTCTTTCAGGAAATCATTTGTACCACATCTGCAGTGATGGCCCATGGGTACATTCCTTTTCTTGCAACACATGTGCCAGAGATACTTTCAAAGTATCAAAGTATCAAGTACATGTGAATTTTTGTTGTGTTAAAAATTAAAAATTACAATAACTAACCATTCTTGTTTTCTGATTCTGATTGTAGAAAGGAGCGTCTCTTAACGCTACTTTCTGTCACTCTCCCATTACGTTATTCACATTAGTTTTTGTTCTGCAATTCACATGCTCTTGTTCATAATGAGGAAGTACTGGACGTCCTTCCAGTGTTAGAGATTCAGGGGGGGATGGGATAGAGCCACTTGTTAATTGTTTCTTGTTCACAAAAGCACTAATAAAAAAATTGCTCCAGGGGCTTGCAACGTAGTACAATATATGACCGTTAGTCGCCTCTTACGACATGCTGGGGAGCATCGGGTAAATTCTTCCCTCTAACCCGCGGGGGATGATTCAGTTCACCGTGTCAGATGTGACCAGGCTTTACACGGGATGAGATCACCCCTCCACTTGGACTTATAGCAATAATCAACAACCTGGCGGGCGGGGATGTAGCTCAGTCGGTAGCGCACTGGATTTGTATCCAGTTGGCCGCTGTCAGCGTGAGTTCGTCCCCACGTTCGGCGAGAGATTTATTTCTCAGAGTCAACTTTGTGTGCAGACTCTCCTCGGTGTCCGAACACCCCCGTGTGTACACGCAAGCACAAGACCAAGTGCGCATGAAAAAGATCCTGTAATCCATGTCAGAGTTCGGTGGGTTATAGAAACACGAAAATACCCAGCATGCTTCCTCCGAAAACGGCGTATGGCTGCCAAAATGGCGGGGTAAAAAACGGTCATACACGTAAACTTCCACTCGTGCAAAAAACATGAGTGTATGTGGGAGTTTCAGCCCACGAACGCAGAAGAAGATCAACAACCTGGCTATTTTCTGCGCAGAGTCAGGAGTTGTTGATGTACATGTAACAGCCCGGGCAAGTCTCACATAGTAAGACAAACTGTGTTTATGGGAAGGAATGTACCTTTAACAGTCAAATCTTTTTTAAATCTCAAACCTCAGTGCACAAAAAAAAAAAATTATAACAAATTAAAGAAACAACAACAGCCACCAAATATATACTGCCTTTCAGTGCCAGATCCTCTCCATCAAACAGTAATACTTGTGTCACAAGAACCATGAAACAGTGACACGACGCACACAGGTTGCTGACACAAAAATGCAAATGCAAAAAATGTGACGTCAAATAAACATTGAGCTGTTTGCTTAGATGTTTGTGAAGCGTACACATGTGACAGTAAATGAACACACTGTCAAATGCACAAGGTCTTGCAGTGTTAGAGATTCAGTCTTGCAAACAAACATGAGCAGCAGGCGGTGAGTAACAAAACAAAGAGAGAAAACAGCAGCAGATTTGTTTTAGCGGTTCTAGGACTTAATAATAATAATAATAAATGAGCATTTATATAGCGCAACATCATAACTTTACAATTATGCTCTTTGCGCTTGACACATTTAAAATTAAAACACAGTTATACAAGCATTTACATCTACATTCATAGTCAGCAACTGATGTATAAACTGTGTGGGCTGGGGCTCAGTTGTACATGTGTGACTGTGGAATTTTCACAGCCATACATAACCTCCTTACAGGTTAGACATTTTTTACGTAAAAGTTTGATCCTTTTAACTTCTGTCTTGAAACTAGAGACACAGCGGTACCTGTGATGTCCGCCCCTGCAACGTGAAGACACCCCTCCAGCAAAGGGCACCTTCTTCTCTCTTGAAACAAGAGACACAGCGGTACCTGTGATGTTCGCCCCTGCAACGTGAAGACACCCCTCCAGCAAAGGGCACCTTCTTCTGTCTTGAAACAAGAGACACAGCGGTACCTGCGATGTTCGCCCCTGCAATGTGGAGGACACCCCTCCAGCAAAGGGCACCTTTAACTGTCTTTGTACGGATTATTACAAATAAACATGTCAGGCCAGATTCAATGAAGGGACACTTTTGGCCGCGGTCTCAAGGCCATTTGTCATAACAGGTACCACTGTCAAACTTTAATTCATTTGATTTATTTTTTTCAAAAAGCTCATAAGCTTATATACATTCAATACATTGGTCATCAGAAATTCATCTGCAGCTTGAAACCTTATTATGTTTATTTTTTAACCACTACTCAAAAAAAGGGAAAATGATGCTTGTCGTGAGTTTGAAGAGAGCACCCTCTTCCAAAAAACCACATGTATAACTAAACAGTAAGAAGAGACAACAAGTGTAAAACATATTTTGCGTGAGAAAATCACGAAGATTCAGCAGTGATCGAAGTATGGTGCAGCAGAATTATCACATCAACAACACCTGAAAATGGAGTTCACCTGAATAAGAAAATACTAACTTTCCTTGTACGTACAGGTATACATACATACCTGTGTAATACTGACTGCATGGCAACCATATGACTGTCACCTTGAACCGTGTCAAAAAGAACCATGTCGAAATGAACCACGTCACTTTCAACCATGTCACAAATCATTGCACACAAATGTGCTGGAGACGCTGAACATGACAGTGTCTGACTTCTTCTTTCAAGCAAAACATTTCTCTTTAAAAATAGTTTTGACTGGTTTTGTTCCTGAAGTTGTACATGTAGCTCTATCCAAAGGGCTACTCAGCCTGCAGAGTACATCAGTACATGTTTATTTATATGGTACATGTACTGAACTACTCTTTCTTTCTGGGTTTCATTTCCCTAAAGGGAGTCATGACATGTATTCAATATAATTATATTTGTCATTCTTTCTGTGTGTGTGTCTGTCTGTGTCACTTTTGCAAACGTTATACCGATGTCCATACCTGAACGAATCCTTTCCACATGTTGTGTGTGTGTGTGTTGACGCCATGTCCATACTTTAAATCTACCCCTGTACCTTGGATAACATCTTTTCAATTCATTCTTTAACAACAGTCAGTATGATTTCTGTTCTTCAAATTCCCATCCTGACACCCCCCCCCCCTCCTCACACACAAAAAGCTGTGGTTGCATTCACCAGATAAAAACACAGTACAGAGTCGGTGACTGCTATAATAATATTTGAAAAATTAAATGTACATTTAAAAATGCACGCAAAAATCTAAGAAAATTGGGTCTTAAAATGGAGGTAAATGTACAGAAGCTGTATGAAGAGAACATCTGAGATAGAAAGGTCTTTAGTCTTACATTTTTTTTTTTTAAGGGGTGGGGGGTGGGGGGGTTCCACCGTATGTGCTGCCCTTTTGCTGTCAGTGTTGTGTCAATCAGAGACAAAAAGCTGCGTCAACAAATATATCACAATTCAACATTCATAGCTATCCTGTATTTACAGGTAAAAAGAGACTGACAAAGACTGGGACTCATGGCCGGGGTTTTAAACTCAGCTGGACAGTACATGCAGTCACACCATTCATTGATTGAGAATTAGGTTCAGCTCTGCGGGTAGCAGCCATCACAGATCACATCATTTGTCACTGTTCTTTACTGAAGCCATTCGTCACTGTTAGGTACTGAAGTCATTTGTCACTGTACTTTACTGAAGCCATTCGTCGCTGTTAGTTACTGAAGTCATTTGTCACTGTTCTTTACTGAAGCCATTCGTCGCTGTTAGTTACTGAAGTCATTTGTCACTGTTCTTTACTGAAGCCATTCGTCGCTGTTAGTTACTGAAGTCATTTGTCACTGTTCTTTACTGAAGCCATTCGTCGCTGTTAGTTACTGAAGTCATTTGTCACTGTACTTTACTGAAGCCATTCGTCGCTGTTAGTTACTGAAGTCATTTGTCACTGTTCTTTACTGAAGCCATTCGTCGCTGTTAGTTACTGAAGTCATTTGTCACTGTTCTTTACTGAAGCCATTCGTCGCTGTTAGTTACTGAAGTCATTTGTCACTGTACTTTACTGAAGCCATTCGTCGCTGTTAGTTACTGAAGTCATTTGTCACTGTTCTTTACTGAAGCCATTCGTCGCTGTTAGTTACTGAAGTCATTTGTCACTGTTCTTTACTGAAGCCATTCGTCGCTGTTAGTTACTGAAGTCATTTGTCACTGTACTTTACTGAAGCCATTCGTCGCTGTTAGTTACTGAAGTCATTTGTCACTGTTCTTTACTGAAGCCATTCGTCGCTGTTAGTTACTGAAGTCATTTGTCACTGTACTTTACTGAAGCCATTCGTCGCTGTTAGTTACTGAAGTCATTTGTCACTGTTCTTTACTGAAGCCATTCGTCGCTGTTAGTTACTGAAGTCATTTGTCACTGTTCTTTACTGAAGCCATTCGTCGCTGTTAGTTACTGAAGTCATTTGTCACTGTTCTTTACTGAAGCCATTCGTCGCTGTTAGTTACTGAAGTCATTTGTCACTGTTCTTTACTGAAGCCATTCGTCGCTGTTAGTTACTGAAGTCATTTGTCACTGTTCTTTACTGAAGCCATTCGTCGCTGTTAGTTACTGAAGTCATTTGTCACTGTTCTTTACTGAAGCCATTCGTCGCTGTTAGTTACTGAAGTCATTTGTCACTGTTCTTTACTGAAGCCATTCGTCGCTGTTAGTTACTGAAGTCATTTGTCACTGTACTTTTCTGAAGTCATTTGTCACTGTTCTTTACTGAATGCATGCTGTCACAAAGCCGAGATCTTTGACTCTCTAAGACAAGCTTCCAGCTCCATGAAATGCAATGAAACCGATACAAAGCAAGTTGTCTTGCTTGGTATTTGTTTGTTTGTTTATTTGTTGCTTAACGTCCAGCCGACTACGCAGAGCCATATCAGGACGAGGAAGGGGGGGATGAAGGGGGCCACTTGTCAAGCGATTCCTGTTTACAAATGCACTAACCCATTACTTGTGTCCCAGCAGGCTTTAGTAAAACTAAATTAATACCTACTGGAGGATTACCAGTTTCCAGTATGTTAAAATAGGCTTAACCTATCTACTGCTGGACTTACATCAGAACACTAACAGATTAAACTATACATGAATCGCGAGACAAGCGGCAAGAGAAGAGATTTTTGGAAAAAATACAGGTGAATGAGCAAGAAGGCAGAAAAAAGAAAAGAATTCATGAAGAAAAAGAGAGAATGACAGGAAAGAGGAACCAAAAATCTACCTAACAGCAAACTAGAAAGCTCCTGCGGTTCCAAAAACAGGAGGGGCCTTTAATTTCATAACCGCAGTGCCCCACTGCGGGATTGCTTGGTATTGAGGCCTGTCATTGGAGTACTTAAGCTGCGAGTCTTGAGTGTGGTGGCAAAGGCACATTGTATGCTTCAGCCTTTCACAAAACAAGAGATAGTTGCAAGGTGTGCGAACAAGAAGAATACAGACCATGTTTTCGTACATACGGGGCAGCTACGCATGAATTGCGACGTCAAAACGACAGACGTCTATTCATCTGATCCTTCTGTGTACGGTGAGACAGCCAATCAGCTCCCAGTGTGACAAGGAAATAAATAATGAACACAGCAACAACCAAACCTGCAGCCTTTCTGGCATTGTACCCAGGCCAAATCCTTTGACCAGAGGCCGGTATAGCGTGTGTTTTACAAACTCATGTCTTTTACAAATACCCCAGTTCCTGTTTTTGGTCACTCCAGACCGTATCCTTCTGCAATCTGCATGGCAGTCATTCATGTTGGGTCACTCCAGACCGAAACCTTCAGCGTTCTGTATGGCCGTCATGATTTTCTGCTTGAGTAGCTTGCGGCTTTTGTAAGGCGGCAGCACCAGCTGGTTGAAGCAAGTGTGGGACATCGGCAACCTGCACGCAACACAGACACAGGAACAATCAGTCATTGCCTGCACGCAACACAGACACAGGAACAATCAGTCATTGCCTGCATGCAACACAGACACAGGAACAATCTGTAGTCATTGCCTGCACGCAACACAGACACAGGAACAATCAGTCATTGCCTGCATGCAACACAGACACAGGAACAATCAGTCATTGCCTGCATGCAACACAGACACAGGAACAATCAGTCATTGCCTGCATGCAACACAGACACAGGAACAATCAGTCATTGCCTGCATGCAACACAGACACAGGAACAATCAGTCATTGCCTGCACGCAACACAGACACAGGAACAATCAGTCATTGCCTGCACGCAACACAGACACAGGAACAATCAGTCATTGCCTGCACGCAACACAGACACAGGAACAATCAGTCATTGCCTGCATGCAACACAGACCAACAATCAAATAATCAGTCATTCACACACATCGACAGGTGTGTGTGTGTGTGTGTGTGTGTGTGTGTGTGTGTGTGTGTGTGTTTTTTGGGGGGTAGGTGTGGGGGAATTAAAATAATAATATGGTACATAATACTTTATAATCTCAAATCGATAAATGTATGCTTTTGTCGACAACAAGATAACT
Organism: Littorina saxatilis; assembly: GCF_037325665.1. Lineage (NCBI taxonomy): Eukaryota > Metazoa > Mollusca > Gastropoda > Littorinimorpha > Littorinidae > Littorina > Littorina saxatilis. Next base: position 69,156,298 of record NC_090256.1, read on the forward strand.
TAACAGAGTATATACAGATGAAAAGGCAGATCCACACATTGACACACTCAGACCTGCAATAGGATGTTCCTGCATTCTTTCTCTGCCAATCTCGCCAGTTCTGCTCACAATTCACCATTTGTTACTGACACTTTCAAATATGCTATGTATCGACTGAACGCTGGACTTCCCTTCATTGAGCCATGTGATGATGTCAGAGGCTGACAAAAACTCATATTTTTGAGGATGGCCCAGACTACAAACGAGTCCAAGTTTGTGTGAGTTCAATCGTAAAAAAATTAAAGGAATTCAAACAAAAATTAATCGATACATAAATATTGACAATACATAACACTGCGGTTACTTAAAACATCGACACCCTCAGTATGAGTGACAACAAGAACACACACGCACAAGACGTGTGGCTTTTCTTACAGGGCAGGGTCATTGATGCGTGAGATTTTGAAGGTCATCTCCCCCATGCCCCCGATGGGGACACGATCGCTGCCCGTAGCGAAGAGCAGCAGCTTTTTCTGCGTCTCCAGCGGCATGTGCAGCACTACGTCCCAGAAATACCTGTAACATCAAGGATATGGATAAGGATAAGGTTTCATATACTGTATTATCGGCACTATAAGGCGCATCGTTATAAAAGGCGCAACCACCATTTTTAAGTTTAAAATGAGAAAAATCTACAGGATAGGCACTTCCGGTGTATTGGCTGCAAGTCCAAGGAAATATACAGAGTGGAAATACCTTTTCTCCCTGATGTGCGCTGTCAGCAAAAAGTCTGCATTCTCAGAAACATGCATATCACTAGAGAGGTACTGTTCCCTTTCTTTGTGTAGCCATGTCGGTACATCTGTACTCTTCTTTGTGTAGCCATGTCGGTACATCTGTACTCTTCTTTGGCCATACACAAGGCGAATCCGTTCAATAATGCGCAAGGTGTAAAAGTTGAGGAAAAAAGTTGCGTCTTACAGTCCCGAAAATACGGTAAATTTGTGAGGTTACGGTAAACTTGTGAGGTTACGGTAATCTTGTGAGGTTACCCTCATGGAAATTGGGGCTGTTTTCGCACTGAGGAAAGAAAGCTGCCAAAATATGGTGTGACCCATTCTTTTTCTCACCCTGTATTCATGTTTCAGTACCCCATCACCATGTCTGACTCACCTAACATCACCATGTCATGTCTGACTCACCTAACACCATCATGTCATGTCTGACTCACCTAACATCACCGTGTCATGTCTGACTCACCTAACATCACCATGTCATGTCTGACTCACCTAACATCACGGTGTCATGTCTGACTCACCTAACATCACCATGTCATGTCTGACTCACCTAACATCACCGTACATCACCGTGTCATGTCTGACTCACCTAACATCACTGTGTCATGTCTGACTCACCTAACATCACCATGTCATGTCTGACTCACCTAACATCACCATGTCATGTCTGACTCACCTAACATCACCATGTCTGACTCACCTAACACCACCATGTCATGTCTGACTCATCTAACATCACCGTGTCATGTCTGACTCACCTAACATCACCATGTCATGTCTGACTCACCTAACATCACTGTGTCATGTCTGACTCACCTAACATCACCATGTCATGTCTGACTCACCTAACATCACTGTGTCATGTCTGACTCACCTAACATCACTGTGTCATGTCTGACTCACCTAACATCACCATGTCATGTCTGACTCACCTAACATCACCATGTCATGTCTGACTCACCTAACATCACCGTGTCATGTCTGACTCACCTAACACCACTAGGTCATGTCTGACTCACCTAACATCACCGTGTTATGTCTGACTCACCAAACATCACCGTGTCATGTCTGACTCACCTAACATCACCGTGTCTGACTCACCTAACATCATCGTGTCATGTCTAACTCACCTAACATCACCATGTCATGTCGGACTCACCTAACATCACCATGTCTGACTCACCTAACATCACCATGTCATGTCTGACTCACCTAACATCACCATGTCATGTCTGACTCACCTAACATCACCATGGCATGTCTGACTCACCTAACATCATCGTGTCATGTCTGACTCACCTAACATCACCGTGTCATGTCTGACTCACTTAACATCACCATGTCATGTCTGACTCACCTAACATCACCATGTCATGTCTGACTCACCTAACATCACCATGTCATGTATGACTCACCTAACATCACAGTGTCATGTCTGACTCTCTCCGAACATCACCGTGTCTGACTCACCTAACATCACCGTGTTATGTCTGACTCACCAAACATCACCGTGTCATGTCTGACTCACCTAACATCACCATGTCATATCTGACTCACCTAACATCATCATGTCATGTCTGACTCACCTAACATCACCATGTCTGACTCACCTAACATCACCATGTCATGTCTGACTCACCTAACATCACCATGTCATGTCTGACTCACCTAACATCACCATGTCATGTCTGACTCACCTAACATCACCATGTCATATCTGACTCACCTAACATCATCATGTCATGTCTGACTCACCTAACATCACCATGTTTGACTCACCTAACATCACCATGTCATGTCTGACTCACCTAACATCACCATGTCATGTCTGACTCACCTAACATCACCATGTCATGCCTGACTCACCTAACATCACCATGGCATGTCTGACTCACCTAACATCACCGTGTCATGTCTGACTCACCTAACATCACCATGTCATGTCTGACTCACCTAACATCACCATGTCATGTATGACGGACACCTAACATCACCGTGTCATGTCTGACTCTCCTAACATCACCATGTCTGACTCACCTAACATCACCGTGTCATGTCTGACTCACCTAACATCACCATGTCATGTCTGACTCACCTAACATCACCATGTCATATCTGACTCACCTAACATCACCATGTCATGTCTGACTCACCTAACATCACCATGTCTGACTCACCTAACATCACCATGTCATGTCTGACTCACCTAACATCACCATGTCATGTCTGACTCACCTAACATCACCATGTCATGTCTGACTCACCTAACATCACCATGTCTGACTCACCTAACATCACCATATCATGTATGACTCACCTAACATCACCATGTCTGACTCACCTAACATTACCATGTCTGACTCACCTAACATCACCATATCATGTCTGACTCACCTAACAGTGTTGTCCTGAGCAGAGTACCCGTCATACACGGTGACTTTCTTCAGTTCCCCCATCACCAGTGTCGGGTTGCCGCACACCAGCATCTCCACTTCCTCTGGACGCAGCATCTGATACAACAACATCGTTTGCTGCATTCCTTCACATTTACAAAACAGTACATGCTCCTTCATGGTATGACATTTCTACCATACAAATTCTACCCATCCTACAACATGCTCCTTAATGGTATGACATTTCTACCATACAGTTTCTACCCATCCTACAACATGCTCCTTAATGGTATAACATTTCTACCATACAGTTTCTACCCATCCTACAACATGCTCCTTAATGGTATGACATTTCTACCATACAGTTTCTACCCATCCTACAACATGCTCCTTAATGGTATGACATTTCTACCATACAGTTTCTACCCATCCTACAACATGCTCCTTAATGGTATGACATTTCTACCATACAGTTTCTACCCATCCTACAACATGCTCCTTCGTGGTATGACATTTCTACCATACAGTTTCTACCCATCCTACAACATGCTCCTTAATGGTATGACATTTCTACCATACAGTTTCTACCCATCCTACAACATGCTCCTTCATGGTATGACATTTCTACCATAAAGTTTCTACCCATCCTACAACATGCTCCTTAATGGTATGACATTTCTACCATACAGTTTCTACCCATCCTACAACATGCTCCTTCATGGTATGACATTTCTACCATACAGTTTCTACCCATCCTACAACATGCTCCTTCATGGTATGACATTTCTACCATACAGTTTCTACCCATCCTACAACATGCTCCTTAATGGTATGACATTTCTACCATAAAGTTTCTACCCATCCTACAACATGCTCCTTCATGGTATGACATTTCTAACATAAAGTTTCTAACCATCCTACAACATGCTCCTTCATGGTATAACATTTCTAACATAAAGTTTCTACCCATCCTACAACATGCTCCTTCATGGTATAACATTTCTAACATAAAGTTTCTACCCATCCTACAACATGCTCCTTCATGGTATGACATTTCTAACATAAAGTTTCTAACCATCCTACAACATGCTCCTTCATGGTATGACATTTCTACCATACAGTTTCTACCCATCCTACAACATGCAATGAAAACCCCCTTTAAGGGCCTCTCAGTTAAGACTCCCCACCCCACAACATGCAGTGAAAACCCTTTAAGGGCCTCTCAGTTAAGACTCCCCTCTATTTTAACACAATTACTTTCTCACATTTTTTCTACTCAAATCATTTGTATATTCACCTTTATTTTAATACTGTATTACCTTATTTGCTCCCAGTTTTAGCGGTCTTCAAGCTGAACAGTAGCCATAAAACTAATGAATTGGCTTTCAGAAAGAAAGAGGGGACACAATTAGCTAAAATCCATCTTTTGCTACCCTGGATACTGTCCCCTGACATGCGCTGTGTGTTTCCCAATCGACCTACCCATATCTCCCACTGCGCGCCCCACAAAAAGCCCAAACGGTGGTCACAATGTTCAGTGAGACTGCAAACCTTGAACCGGTCACTCCTCTCGAAAGCAAGCCACAGTAAATGATAAATCTTTCGTGCACTGCACAGCATGGTGACTGATACCTCGCTGAACAGCATGGTGATTGGAGTTAAGACTGATACCTCGCTGAACAGCACGGTGACTGGAGTTAAGACTGATACCTCGCTGAACAGCACGGTGACTGGAGTTAAGACTGATACCTCGCTGAACAGCATGGTGACTGGAGTTAAGACTGATACCTCGCTGAACAGCACGGTGACTGGAGTTAAGACTGATACCTCGCTGAACAGCACGGTGACTGGAGTTAAGACTGATACCTCTCTGAACAGCACGGTGACTGGAGTTAAGACTGATACCTCGCTGAACAGCACGGTGACTGGAGTTAAGACTGATACCTCGCTGAACAGCATGGTGACTGGAGTTAAGACTGATACCTCGCTGAACAGCACGGTGACTGGAGTTAAGACTGATACCTCGCTGAACAGCACGGTGACTGGAGTTAAGACTGATACCTCGCTGAACAGCACGGTGACTGGAGTTAAGACTGATACCTCTCTGAACAGCACGGTGACTGGAGTTAAGACTGATACCTCGCTGAACAGCACGGTGAGTGGAGTTAAGACTGATACCTCGCTGAACAGCACGGTGACTGGAGTTAAGACTGATACCTCGCTGAACAGCACGGTGACTGGAGTTAAGACTGATACCTCTCTGAACAGCACGGTGACTGGAGTTAAGACTGATACCTCGCTGAACAGCACGGTGACTGGAGTTAAGACTGATACCTCGCTGAACAGCACGGTGACTGGAGTCAAGACTGATACCTCGCTGAACAGCACGGTGACTGGAGTTAAGACTGATACCTCGCTGAACAGCATGGTGACTGGAGTTAAGACTGATACCTCGCTGAACAGCACGGTGACTGGAGTTAAGACTGATACCTCGCTGAACAGCACGGTGACTGGAGTTAAGACTGATACCTCTCTGAACAGCACGGTGACTGGAGTTAAGACTGACACCTCGCTGAACAGCACAGTGGCTTTAACTTAGACTGACACCTCGCTGAACAGCACAGTGGCTTTAACTTAGACTGACACCTCGCTGTACAGCACGGTGACTGGAGTTAAGACTGATACCTCGCTGAACAGCACGGTGACTGGAGTTAAGACTGATATCTCGCTGAACAGCATGGTGACTGGAGTTAAGACTGACACCTCGCTGTACAGCACAGTGGCTTTAACTTAGACTGACACCTCGCTGAACAGCACAGTGACTGGAGTTAAGACTGATACCTCTCTGAACAGCACGGTGACTGGAGTTAAGACTGATACCTCGCTGAACAGCACGGTGACTGGAGTTAAGACTGATACCTCGCTGAACAGCATGGTGACTGGAGTTAAGACTGATACCTCGCTGAACAGCACGGTGACTGGAGTTAAGACTGATACCTCGCTGAACAGCACGGTGACTGGAGTTAAGACTGATACCTCGCTGAACAGCATGGTGACTGGAGTTAAGACTGATACCTCTCTGAACAGCACGGTGACTGGAGTTAAGACTGATACCTCGCTGAACAGCACGGTGACTGGAGTTAAGACTGATACCTCGCTGAACAGCACGGTGACTGGAGTTAAGACTGATACCTCGCTGAACAGCACGGTGACTGGAGTTAAGACTGATACCTCTCTGCACAGCACGGTGACTGGAGTTAAGACTGATACCTCGCTGAACAGCACGGTGACTGGAGTTAAGACTGATACCTCGCTGAACAGCACAGTGACTGGAGTTAAGACTGATACCTCGCTGAACAGCACGGTGACTGGAGTTAAGACTGATACACCGCTGAACAGCACGGTGACTGGAGTTAAGACTGATACCTCGCTGAACAGCACGGTGACTGGAGTTAAGACTGATACCTCGCTGAACAGCACAGTGACTGGAGTTAAGACTGATACCTCGCTGAACAGCACGGTGACTGGAGTTAAGACTGATACCTCGCTGAACAGCATGGTGACTGGAGTTAAGACTGATACCTCGCTGAACAGCATGGTGACTGGAGTTAAGACTGATACCTCGCTGAACAGCACGGTGACTGGAGTTAAGACTGATACCTCGCTGAACAGCACGGTGACTGGAGTTAAGACTGATACCTCGCTGAACAGCACGGTGACTGGAGTTAAGACTGATACCTCGCTGAACAGCATGGTGACTGGAGTTAAGACTGATACCTCGCTGAACAGCATGGTGACTGGAGTTAAGACTGATACCTCGCTGAACAGCACGGTGACTGGAGTTAAGACTGATACCTCGCTGAACAGCACGGTGACTGGAGTTAAGACTGATACCTCGCTGAACAGCACGGTGACTGGAGTTAAGACTGATACCTCGCTGAACAGCATGGTGACTGGAGTTAAGACTGATACCTCTCTGAACAGCACGGTGACTGGAGTTAAGACTGATACCTCGCTGAACAGCACGGTGACTGGAGTTAAGACTGATACCTCGCTGAACAGTACGGTGACTGGAGTTAAGACTGACACCTCGCTGAACAGCACAGTGGCTTTAACTTAGACTGACACCTCGCTGAACAGCACGGTGACTGGAGTTAAGACTGATACACCGCTGAACAGCACGGTGACTGGAGTTAAGACTGATACCTCGCTGAACAGCACGGTGACTGGAGTTAAGACTGATACCTCGCTGAACAGCATGGTGACTGGAGTTAAGACTGATACCTCTCTGAACAGCACGGTGACTGGAGTTAAGACTGATACCTCGCTGAACAGCACGGTGACTGGAGTTAAGACTGATACCTCGCTGAACAGTACGGTGACTGGAGTTAAGACTGACACCTCGCTGAACAGCACAGTGGCTTTAACTTAGACTGACACCTCGCTGTACAGCACGGTGACTGGAGTTAAGACTGATACACCGCTGAACAGCACGGTGACTGGAGTTAAGACTGATACCTCGCTGAACAGCACGGTGACTGGAGTTAAGACTGATACCTCGCTGAACAGCAGTGACTGGAGTTAAGACTGATACCTCGCTGAACAGCATGGTGACTAGAGTTAAGACTGATACCTCGCTGAACAGCATGGTGACTGGAGTTAAGACTGACACCTCGCTGAACAGCACAGTGGCTTTAACTTAGACTGACACCTCGCTGAACAGCACAGTGGCTTTAACTTAGACTGACACCTCGCTGAACAGCACAGTGGCTTTAACTTAGACTGACACCTCGCTGAACAGCACGGTGACTGGAGTTAAGACTGATATCTCGCTGAACAGCATGGTGACTGGAGTTAAGACTGACACCTCGCTGAACAGCACAGTGGCTTTAACTTAGACTGACACCTCGCTGAACAGCACGGTGAGTGGAGTTAAGACTGATACCTCTCTGAACAGCACGGTGACTGGAGTTAAGACTGATACCTCGCTGAACAGCACGGTGACTGGAGTTAAGACTGATACCTCGCTGAACAGCATGGTGACTGGAGTTAAGACTGATACCTCGCTGAACAGCACGGTGACTGGAGTTAAGACTGATACCCCGCTGAACAGCACGGTGACTGGAGTTAAGACTGATACCTCGCTGAACAGCATGGTGACTGGAGTTAAGACTGATACCTCTCTGAACAGCACGGTGACTGGAGTTAAGACTGATACCTCGCTGAACAGCACGGTGACTGGAGTTAAGACTGATACCTCGCTGAACAGCACGGTGACTGGAGTTAAGACTGATACCTCGCTGAACAGCACGGTGACTGGAGTTAAGACTGATACCTCTCTGCACAGCACGGTGACTGGAGTTAAGACTGATACCTCGCTGAACAGCACGGTGACTGGAGTTAAGACTGACACCTCGCTGAACAGCACAGTGGCTTTAACTTAGACTGACACCTCGCTGAACAGCACGGTGACTGGAGTTAAGACTGATACACCGCTGAACAGCACGGTGACTGGAGTTAAGACTGATACCTCGCTGAACAGCACGGTGACTGGAGTTAAGACTGACACCTCGCTGTACAGCACAGTGACTGGAGTTAAGACTGATACCTCGCTGAACAGCATGGTGACTAGAGTTAAGACTGATACCTCGCTGAACAGCATGGTGACTGGAGTTAAGACTGATACCTCGCTGAACAGCATGGTGACTGGAGTTAAGACTGATACCTCGCTGAACAGCACGGTGACTGGAGTTAAGACTGATACCTCGCTGAACAGCATGGTGACTGGAGTTAAGACTGATACCTCGCTGAACAGCACGGTGACTGGAGTTAAGACTGATACCTCGCTGAACAGCACGGTGACTGGAGTTAAGACTGATACCTCGCTGAACAGCACGGTGACTGGAGTTAAGACTGATACCTCGCTGAACAGCACGGTGACTGGAGTTAAGACTGATACCTCGCTGAACAGCACGGTGACTGGAGTTAAGACTGATACCTCGCTGAACAGCACGGTGACTGGAGTTAAGACTGATACCTCGCTGAACAGCACGGTGACTGGAGTTAAGACTGATACCTCTCTGAACAGCACGGTGACTGGAGTTAAGACTGATACCTCGCTGAACAGCACGGTGACTGGAGTTAAGACTGATACCTCGCTGAACAGTACGGTGACTGGAGTTAAGACTGACACCTCGCTGAACAGCACAGTGACTGGAGTTAAGACTGATACCTCGCTGAACAGCACGGTGACTGGAGTTAAGACTGATACACCGCTGAACAGCACGGTGACTGGAGTTAAGACTGATACCTCGCTGAACAGCACGGTGACTGGAGTTAAGACTGATACCTCGCTGAACAGCACGGTGACTGGAGTTAAGACTGATACCTCTCTGAACAGCACGGTGACTGGAGTTAAGACTGATACCTCGCTGAACAGCACGGTGACTGGAGTTAAGACTGATACCTCGCTGAACAGTACGGTGACTGGAGTTAAGACTGACACCTCGCTGAACAGCACAGTGACTGGAGTTAAGACTGATACCTCGCTGAACAGCACGGTGACTGGAGTTAAGACTGATACACCGCTGAACAGCACGGTGACTGGAGTTAAGACTGATACCTCGCTGAACAGCACGGTGACTGGAGTTAAGACTGACACCTCGCTGAACAGCACAGTGACTGGAGTTAAGACTGATACCTCGCTGAACAGCATGGTGACTAGAGTTAAGACTGATACCTCGCTGAACAGCATGGTGACTGGAGTTAAGACTGATATCTCGCTGAACAGCATGGTGACTGGAGTTAAGACTGATACCTCGCTGAACAGCACGGTGACTGGAGTTAAGACTGATACCTCGCTGAACAGCATGGTGACTGGAGTTAAGACTGATACCTCGCTGAACAGCACGGTGACTGGAGTTAAGACTGATACCTCGCTGAACAGCACGGTGACTGGAGTTAAGACTGATACCTCGCTGAACAGCATGGTGACTGGAGTTAAGACTGATACCTCGCTGAACAGCACGGTGACTGGAGTTAAGACTGATACCTCGCTGAACAGCACAGTGACTGGAGTTAAGACTGATACCTCGCTGAACAGCATGGTGACTGGAGTTAAGACTGATACCTCGCTGAACAGCACGGTGACTGGAGTTAAGACTGATATCTCGCTGAACAGCACGGTGACTGGAGTTAAGACTGATACCTCGCTGAACAGCTTGGGTGTTTATTCGCACCAAGGGAGACTCGGGTAGGACGGGTGGGAGACGCACACACATCAGGGGACAGTATCCAGGGTAGCAAAAGATGGATCGGAGCTGTATTGAGTCACCTAGTTTTATTGCTACTATTCAGTTTTAATAGCGTGGTGCGGGTGTACAAACAACAACAATATCAGTGTCAGCAAACTGAACTGAACATTTATCTCTACATGCAGCACATTTTCCTGTCAAGAGGGTGACAACCAATAAACCCGAGACTCACGATCAGAGCGTTGGAGGCGCAGACGCTGTGAAAGCCGTGGTAGAAGGCGGCAAACTGCTGGTACACCGCCCGGTTCATCACCCACTCACAGTACAGCGGTACATACTCTGAAACACAGAGCATCATCATTGCTTCACCCACTCACAGTACAGCGGTACATACTCTGAAACACAGAGCATCATCATTGCTTCACCCACTCACAGTATTTCTCAACATTTCTCAACATTCGTGTTTGCTTTGCAGTTGTCAGCCTTTGCATTCAGTAGAGCCAGAAAGTAAATTACGATTTACAATCCCATTTACAACTTACAAGAAATACTTCACTTTTCCTTTGAAAACTGTAGAATCCTCCCTGCAACATGTTTACCATGATTACCTCCCCTGCTTCAAAGGTGAGCTTGCATCACGACTGCTGCCATGCTGTCCCATGATACACTGCAATCTTACGTCACAGTTTGAAAGCGCTTGTTGGTGTGTGTTGTATGGTAAAGCTGTTCGTTAAAGTACTTTTTGTATGTTTTGTGCTAAGCAGCTTTCAAAAGCATTCCAATATTCCTCTTGTGAAGCAGGTAATAAGTACTTTTTGTATGTTTTGTGCTAAGCAGCTTTCAAAAGCATTCCAATATTCCTCTTGTGAAGCAGGTAATAAGTACTTTTTGTATGTTTTGTGCTAAGCAGCTTTCAAAAGCATTCCAATATTCCTCTTGTGAAGCAGGTAATAAGTACTTTTTGTATGTTTTGTGCTAAGCAGCTTTCAAAAGCATTCCAATATTCCTCTTGTGAAGCAGGTAATAAGTACTTTTTGTATGTTTTGTGCTAAGCAGCTTTCAAAAGCATTCCAATATTTCTCTTGTGAAGCAGGTAATAAGTACTTTTTGTATGTTTTGTGCTAAGCAGCTTTCAAAAGCATTCCAATATTCCTCTTGTGAAGCAGGTAATAAGTACTTTTTGTATGTTTTGTGCTAAGCAGCTTTCAAAAGCATTCCAATATTCCTCTTGTGAAGCAGGTAATAAGTACTTTTTGTATGTTTTGTGCTAAGCAGCTTTCAAAAGCATTCCAATATTCCTCTTGTGAAGCAGGTAATAAGTACTTTTTGTATGTTTTGTGCTAAGCAGCTTTCAAAAGCATTCCAATATTCCTCTTGTGAAGCAGGTAATAAGTACTTTTTGTATGTTTTGTGCTAAGCAGCTTCCAAAAGCATTCCAATATTCCTCTTGTGAAGCAGGTAATAAGTACTTTTTGTATGTTTTGTGCTAAGCAGCTTTCAAAAGCATTCCAATATTCCTCTTGTGAAGCAGGTAATAAGTACTTTTTGTATGTTTTGTGCTAAGCAGCTTTCAAAAGCATTCCAATATTCCTCTTGTGAAGCAGGTAATAAGTACTTTTTGTATGTTTTGTGCTAAGCAGCTTTCAAAAGCATTCCAATATTCCTCTTGTGAAGCAGGTAATAAGTACTTTTTGTATGTTTTGTGCTAAGCAGCTTTCAAAAGCATTCCAATATTCCCCTTGTGAAGCAGGTAATAAGGATTTGTCAGTTTTTATAACAGTAACATTTGTTTACAAAAAAACCAACTGCTGTTATCCTACCTTCTCTGTTGTCGTTGGTGACCGATAAATTTTCCCCGCCGGGTTTGAGAGCGGCGGCCTTCATCTGACCGAACTCTGCCTGCGACACCTCAAATGTGAGACCAAAGTCGTCCTCCACATCGCCGTCGTACTCCAGCAGGTCCTGCAGGCCCCGCGCTGTGTCCTGGCCGCAACAACACACAGGAGAGAGAGACATTCAAGTGTTACGCCCTCCCGGCTCTGATTGGAACCCACGACCTTGAGATCACAAGTCCAGTGCTCTACAACCTGAGCTACCAGGGAACCCAACACACAGGATACAATTATGTGAACACAACACACAGGATACAATTATGTGAACCCAACACACAGGATACAATTATGTGAACCCAACACACAGGATACAATTATGTGAACCCAACACACAGGATACAATTATGTGAACACAACACACAGGATACAATTATGTGAACACAACACACAGGATACAATTATGTGAACACAACACACAGGATAAAATTATGTTAACACAACACACAGGATACAATTATGTGAACACAACACACAGGATACAATTATGTGAACACAACACACAGGATACAATTATGAACCCAACACACAGGATACAATTATGTGAACACAACACACAGGATACAATTATGAACCCAACACACAGGATACAATTATGTGAACACAACACACAGGATACAATTATGTGAACACAACACACAGGATACAATTATGTGAACACAACACACAGGATACAATTATGTGAACCCAACACACAGGATACAATTATGTGAACCCAACACACAGGATACAATTATGTGAACCCAACACACAGGATACAATTATGTGAACACAACACACAGGATACAATTATGTGAACCCAACACACAGGATACAATTATGTGAACACAACACACAGGATACAATTATGTGAACACAACACACAGGATACAATTATGTGAACACAACACACAGGATACAATTATGTGAACACAACACACAGGATACAATTATGTGAGCACAACACACAATTGTCTTCACAGCTCCCCTGTATCCTGAGCAGACTTGACGTTTATTGTGCCGTGTCCTGTACGCTGGGCAATATATGTTTATTGTGCCATGTCCTGTACGCTGGGCAATATATGTTTATTGTGCCATGTCCTGTACGCTGGGCAATATATGTTTATTGTGCCATGTCCTGTACGCTGGGCAATATATGTTTATTGTGCCATGTCCTGTACGCTGGGCAATATATGTTTATTGTGCCATGTCCTGTACGCTGGGCAATATATGTTTATTGTGCCATGTCCTGTCCTATTAACAGCTATTGTGTTTTCAGCGTAGCAATAGGGTCCGATATTTAGACGAGACAAGTATAATGCCGACGAGTCGAAGACGAGTCGACTCGTCGGCATTATACTTGTCTCGTCTAAATATCGGACCCTTTTGCTACGAGTCGACTCGTCGGCATTATACTTGTCTCGTCTAAATATCGGACCCTATTGCTACGCTGAAAACACAATAGCGATTATATAGCTGTTCTGACCTTGATTTGTTGTTCCAAACTTACAAAAGGACAGTTTTTGCGTCGATGCGTTGATCTCAGGTTTTGATAGCAGACGCCGTTTCTTATGCGCATTAGTTTTGCGCAGGCGCCACAATGCGAGCAGACGGCAGCGAAGTCAATTTCAGTTTGGGTGAATGGCATTTATACTTGTCTCGTCATGAAGCGAATTGTTCATCCTCAGTTATAAACGACTACATGAATGTTAGTGCCATGGGCTGTACATCAATACTTTAGAGGGGAAGTGGGTATTTAGTGTGGAGTTACGAGATAAGAAAGTCGGCCATTTTTCTCAATATGCTTTTGGATATTGAGTAAAATGGCCGACTTCCGTAGCATTATGCTTTGATGATCGGAAGAGACCATCCAATCACAGCCCCCGAATTCCCCCACGTGTCCATCAGAATAGCTATATATGTTTTATCATTGTGCCATGTCCTGTACGCTGGGCAATATATGTTTATTGTGTAAATTAATTATTTTGCACAACATCTGCAACACAAACACACACACACAAAAACACTGTTATTCTACAAGATTTGATAACCATAAGTTTACAGGGTTCGTTAGTTTTTTGTGTTCTTTTCAAAGCAGTGGAGCAGCAAGCTGTTGCTATCGGCCTGGGTTGGAACCCCACGTTTAGCAAGTGATTTATTACCCACGTTTAGCAAGTGATTTATTACCCACGTTTAGCAAGTGATTTATTACCCATGTTTAGCAAGTGATTTATTACCCACGTTTAGCAAGTGATTTATTACCCAGTCAGCTTGGTGCAGACTCTCCTCGGTGTCCAAACACCCCTGTGTGCATGCATGCCAGGCCTGAAAGTGGTGAGTATTTGACTCGCCATGGCGAGTAGAAACATGTAAATGGCAAGTAGAAATGTAAATCTACTCGCCAAATGCGAGTAAAGTTGCTGAAACATGAATGGTTGGTTTGGCAAGTAAAATTACAAAACTTTGCTCTCTGGCTAGTAAATTATGAGAAGTACTAGCCAAAGGCCAGTGCCCCATTTCGAGGACTTTCAGTGCTGATCCTAAGTTATCAGCGAAAGTCTTTGGCCCTTGAAAACACAAATAACGGCATGCAGGAAAAAGACACAACATTGGGTAGCCTGACTCTGTCAATGTACACTGTACCAAGGTATAGCAGTCTTACTTTCCTTGAGGGAATTTCCTCAGGACAATATTGATATCAAAACAGCCACTCACAGGCATCAAGATCTTGAGGTCGTCAAGCGTGACCGACACAATACCGACGGTGGCCCGAGGGTTGTTGAAGGGCACGACAGCCGGTGACAGCAGCTTGCGGTAACACACGGTGGGGAAACGAACGTCCAGGTTGATGCTGTTGTACACAGCCAGCCCCATCAGCTTCAACAGGTCAAGGAATGTTGTAGGCTGGCTAATCACTCATTACTCTAACATCTTTATTCTTACAGTCTTTTCTTTACATTTGGATTTTTTTCTGTTGATGATACGTGTTTTTGTATGCCATGGTAAAACTATTAGGGACATGCGCCTTGGTGTTACCGCGACTTTAAATGAACTGGTTATGAAAAAAAAAAGCACAACAGGCCGCCACTTTTTTTGTCTCCCTGTTTGACTACCAACAACATTGACACATTTACAGACCCAAGACTTCTTTGCGGATTACTCTTCCCCTTTCTCTACATTTGTCAATTTTACAATATTTTCTCTTCATTTGGATTTTTTCTGTTTGGATGACTACCAAAAACCTTCATTAATTTTAATACCAAAGACACGTCGCCAGGTAAGAAAGGATACGACCCCCACCAGGTTGAACTCTTGGTAGTTCTCACACGGCGTCAGGCTGAACCAGTGGACGCCCGCACGCTTGTCATACGTGAACATGCCTGCAAGGAAAGACAACTCTGTACACATCGACTGCTCTCTTGGGTCAACCTTCACATGCTCTCATAACACACAGAAGAAATGCACACTCACACACCTAGTGAAGCAAAAGCTAAGAAAATATTAACTGTGTTTGCATAACTTGTGAAAAACGAGTGAACACAGCAGCAAAGGAAGCATGACAGAAAGAAACTTCAGCATTAAGGTAAGTTGTACTGGTAACAACAATCTTGGACACCATTTAAACAAACACACACACCCCTACCGCAGCGAAACATTCAGTTAGTATCTTTTAAAGAATCAACAAAAAAAAGAGGAGATTGCTCAGTTGATAACGCCGCTGGCTTTCAAACCAGTTGTCGCTATCGGCAAATTCGGATGGGGATTTATTTCCCAGAGTCAACTTTGTTCCCTAACACCCCCCTTTGTACGCATGCACACGATAAAGATCCCAAGGTCACAGAAAAAGTCTCAGGCTTTGTAAAACATGAATACACACATGCAGAAGAACAAATAAATTTGGTAGAATGATTCTGTTGCTGCACGCTATCCCGAAGGATAGCAGCTTGAATTTCCTTGACACTCTATCTAATTCCCCAAGGACACCAAGATTGACCAAATACCAAAGTAGCATGGTGAAATAAGGTGTGCACCACTCACCATATAGTCCTGATGAAAGTAGCAGTGTGAACAAATCGTACGATTGAATCGCTATCGTGTGACTGTAGCTTAAGCTGTGCACCACTCACCATATAGTCCTGATGAAAGTAGCAGTGTGAACAAATCGTACGATTGAATCGCTATCGTGTGATTGTAGCTTAAGCTGTGCACCACTCACCATATATAGTCCTGATGAAAGTAGCAGTGTGAACAAATCCTACAATTGAATCGCTATCGTGTGACCGTAGCTTAAGCTGTGCACCACTCACCGTAGTCCTGGTGAAAGATCTTGCGGAGGAGGAGAAGGAACCACTCCTTGGTCAGACCCCCCATGTCCAAGCCCGGCTCCCCCGCAAACACCACCTTCAGCTTCTTCTTCAGGTCGTGCTGCTTCCTTGCTACCTGTAGGGTGACAACATACAGAGATTGTTAGAACATGACTGTAATAGTGCCTCCACCATCAGTTCCATAACTGTCATCAACAATGAAGCAAGCTGCTGTGTAAGTGTGGGTGTGTGTGTGTGCGTGGGTGTGTGGGTGTGTGGGTGTCTGTTTGCCTGGTGTAATCTGCAGTACCTCATTTAGTGAGTCGGACACAATGTGCGCTCTGCGTATGGTCAGGTTGAGGAAGAGCATCCCCACGTCCGGCAGCTGGCGTCTCTGAACCTTGGCCACCAGGCTTTTCTGTCATCACACACACACGTTCATTGGTAACATCATCTAAAACTGTTGTCGTCTCTGAACCTTGGCCACCAGGCTTTTCTGTCATCACACACACACGTTCATTGGTAACATCATCTAAAACTGTTGTCGTCTCTGAACCTTGGCCACCAGACTTTTCTGTCATCACACACACACACGTTCATTGGAAACCTAATCCACCACCGTACACACTACACAGAAACCATTTTAACCCTATTTGGACTACATTGCCTCACATCCACACAAAACACGCGATCATATGTGGTCAACACATGTGCCGGAACCCGGCAAGCAAGAGTAACGGCCTCGGCATTCAAAACATTGATCGGGTAGAATATAGTGGATAGTAGCAAAATATTTGGACAGGAGCAGAGGAACCATACATTTCTGGTATTAGGTGCTGAATGACGCATTTCTAACGAAAAAATCCGATATCCATCCAGAAAGTCTGAAAGAGTTAAGACCTACAAAAATATGAGACTTCTTTTGGTTTCCAACAACCAAGACATGCAGCGCCCTGAAGAGCATTCACTCACTTTGATTTAATCAATTACCGTACTTGTGGTGCGTTTTCAAGAAAATAATACCATGTGCGTCTAAATTAAGGTACAGGGGATTCCCCAGATTCTTCAGATTGTCAAATTGCCCAGAAACTCCCCCTCCATCCCCTCCATCCCCCCCCCCCCCCTCCATCCCCATCAATAGATACTCACCCTAGCCTGAATGATCATCTGTTGCTCTGAATCTTTCTGCAGAACGGACCGCTTGGCAGCTATGCTCAGAATGAAGGGATACTGACAGAATGAAAACCTGTCAAACATAAACATGGGAAACCCAACATTTACACTGTGTGAACACTGATAGCACGATCTTTGTCAAGATAAAAAAAAATTAGGGTGAGAGACATGAACAAGAGAGAGACAGAGAGGGGGGGGGGGAGAGAGAGAGAGAGGGGGGGGAGGAGAGAGAGAGAGAGGGGGGGAGGGAGAGAGAGACACAGAGAGAGAGAGAGAGAGAGAGAGAGAGAGAGAGAGAGAGAGAGAGAGAGAGAGAGAGAGAGAGAGAGAGAGAGAGAGAGAGAGAGAGAGAGAGAAACAAGTAAAACATTTTTAGAATAGAAGATCCCGAGCAACCAGTGTGTGTGTGTGTGTGTGTGGTGTGTGTGGTGTGTGTGTGTGTGTGTGTGTGTGTGTGTGTGTGTGTGTGTGTATGTGTGTGTGTGTAGATGCAATGTGTCAGAGTTGTTTACCCGGCGTGAGAGCTGGGGTTCTGCCAGGCGTAGTACTCGGCCATGAGGTCCAGGTGGTCCAGTGTGCTGTTGTAGAAGTCGGTGTGGGCCACTAGCGGCGGCTGGGCCAGGTTATTGGCAGCGTCTACAACACAAACACAAACAACTCTCCTGAATAAACTAATTCTTTTCCTGCTCAACTAAAATTCTTCCGTACTACATTTCTCCTCAAGGAGAAATCAATGCAAATTTCTGTGAGGAACCAGCAAATGCTTATACGACCAACACTGATCATTCCTAAGATTCCCAAATTTGCTGAACTACGTTAAATATTGCCTCAACTTACTTCACCATTTCCTTTCATCATGATGAGTCGTGACATAATAACTACCTGCAAGCATCTTGATAAACGGTAAAAATATAGTGACCAGGCCTATCACTTAGCAAGCATCTTGATAAACTGTATAAATATAGTGACCTGAGGCCTATCACTAGCAAGCGGAGCGTGTCTCCACACGTGGTCAGCGACCTGTGCAATAGAAAATGTGTGAAAATAACTCCAGTGGTTTTTTTGGGGGGAGGAGGAGGGGTGTGTGTGTGTGTGTTTATGTGGAAGGTTTAGGTCAAAAGACGCTGAAATAATGCGGGGTTTCTGAAATTCGTCTATAATTATCCTACTCTGGGACAGGTGGAATAAGCATGCTGCAAAATTCAGATACACCTGCCCATTTGTGCAAACAGGACATCTGTGGTTCTTTTCGCTTTGTGTCTGCATGCATGCATAAAAAGACACTGGTATCACGAGGAATCAACTTCAATTAAGGCTGGAGAACACACCTGAGGCCATATTTCAAAGTGGTTAGGCAGTTTTAAAGGTTTGTTTTTATGTTAGTTCAGTGTTTTGTTTATCAGGAAAAAACAAAATGAATAGAGCTTGTCGCGCAAAATTTTGAGATAGCGACTGAAGTTTGAACATAGGTATGAGATTTTTTCACGCAAACCCTACTGAAGAAATTGTGATATTGTATTGTGAATATGTTAACAAAAAAACAATCGGATGATCAGAAACTGAAGAAGAGAAATAGGGAAGCAAAATAGAACATCAAACATAGTGATTTTACAGGTGAATTTGGAAAAACCCCACTTATGTATCCTATTTTGAAGCCCAATTTGAAGCATGGAACACAGTCAAACATAAATTAAAAGTGTTAAAGTGGTTACAGTGTTCAGAAATAGTGTTAAATAACAAGTTGAGTTATCCCTCTTCACAAATTTTAAGAGAAATACACCTCTTGTCGCGCAAAATTTTGAACTGTGATGCTTTTACTACCCCCACCCCCTACTCATTTTTCAGAAAAGAGTGCATATTATCTTCCAAATAGACAAGCAAGGTAGTCAGATGATCAAAACTTCAGAACAAAAATAGGGAAGCAAAATAGAACATGCAACATAGTGATTTAACTGGTGAATTTAGAAAAAACACACTTTTTTACTCATTTTATTAGCTGAATTTAAAGCTTGGAAGACAGAAATAAATAAATTAAAAGTACAAAACTGGTTACAGTGTTCAGAAATAGTGTTAGATACCAAGTTGAGTTATCCCTCTTCATCACAGTTAAAAGAAACGCACCTCTTGTCGCGCAAAATCTTGAACTGTGATGCTTTTACTACCCCTACCCCCTACCCATTCTTCAGAAAAGAGTGCATATTATCTTCCAAATAGAAAGGCAAGGTAATCAGATGATCAAAAACTTCAGAACAGAAATAGGGAAGCAAAAAAGAACACCCAACAGAGTTATTCAACTGTTGAATTCAGAAAAAACACACTTGTTTACTCATTTTGTAAGCTGAATTCAAAACTTGGATGACAGAAAAAAATAAATTAAAAGTGCTAAAGTGGTTACAGTGTTCAGAAATAGTGTTAGATACCAAGTTTAGTTATCCCTCTTCATCACAGTTAAAAGAAACACACCTCTTGTCGCGCAAAATCTTGAACTGTGATGCTTTTACTTCCCCCACCCCCTACCCATTTTTCAGAAAAGAGTGCATATTGTCTTCCAAATAGAAAAGCAAGGTAGTCAGATGATCAAAAACGTCAGAACAGAAATGGGGAAGCAAAATAGAACATCCAACATAGTAATTTAACTGTTGAATTCAGAAAAAAACACTTTTTTACTCATTTTATTAGCTGAATTTAAAGCTTGGAAGACAGAAAAAAAATTAAAAGTGCTAATGTGGTTACAGTGTTCAGAAATAGTGTTAGATACCAAGTTGAGTTATCCCTCTTCATCACAGTTAAAAGAAACACACCTCTTGTCGCGCAAAATCTTGAACTTTGATGCTTTTACTACCCCCACCCCCTACCTATTTTTCAGAAAAGAGTGCATATTATCTTACAAATAGGAAAGCAAGGTAATCAGATGATCAAAAACTTAAGATAAATAGGGAAGCAAAATAGAATATCCAACATAGTGATTTAACTGTTGAATGAAAAAAACACCTTTTTTTCTCATTTTTTGAAGCTGAATTAGAAGTTTGGAATTCCTCCGAAAGCGGCGTATGGCTGCCTAAATGGCGGGGTAAAAACGGTCATACACGTAAAAATCCACTCGTGCTAAAAACATGAGTGAACGTGGGAGTCTAAGCCCATGAACGAAGAAGAAGAGGAGGAGAAGAAGAAGTTTGGAAGACAGAAAAAATAAATTAAAAGTGCTAAAGTGGTTACAGTGTTCAGAAATAGTGTTAGATACCAAGTTGAGTTGTCGCTCTTTATCACAGTTAAAAGAAACACACCTCTTGTCGCGCACAATCTTGAACTGTGATCCTTTTACTACCCCCGCCCCCTACCCATTTGAACACAAAAGAGTGTATATTCTCTTCCAATTAGAAAAATAAGTAATT
>NC_090256.1:69182456-69269930 GCF_037325665.1 Littorina saxatilis
TTAATTTTTAAGCCACCACGCTGAAATGCAATACCGAAGTCCGGGCTTCGTCGAACATTACTTGACCAAAATTTGAACCAATTTGGTTGAAAAATGAGGGCGTCACAGTACCGCCTCAACTTTTACAAAAAGCCGAATATGACGTCATCAGAATGTATTTATCGAAAAAAATAAAAATATTCGGGGATATCAATCCCAGGAACTCTCATGTAAAATTTCATAAAGATCGGTCCAGTAGTTTGGTCTGAATCGCTCTACACGCACGCACACACAGACATACACACACACACACACACATACACCACGACCCTCGTTTCGATTCCCCCTCTATGTTAAAACATTTAGTCACAACTTGACTAAATGTAAAAAACAAGATAGGTATGGTATTTCTCGCTTGTGTCTTTCGAGCGAGCTTCTGGAAAATTCGTCAGATAAGTTTTTTTTTATTATAAGTGTTTGTCTGTCTGTCCAATAGTCTCCTGTCCGCCCAGCCGACCTTCCCCTTGACCCTGCTTGTGACCTTGATGTTTGATGCCCCCGCAAGGGGCACGGTACTCTCTAAGCACCCAAAACCTCAAAGAGAGATAACTGGCAGAAACCTTCCTATTGTAGTCTCCTGTCCGCCCAGCCGACCTTCCCCTTGACGCTGCTTGTGACCTTGATGTTTGATGCCCCCACAAGGGGCACGGTACTCTGTAAGCACCCAAAACCTCAAAGAGATAACTGGCGGAAACCTTCCTATTAAAAGACCGCTGGGTTGAAGATCAGTGAACGTAACGTTTTGTTTTGTCAATAACTGAACGTTCCAATACCATACCTTTCATTTTGATTCTGACTTGAACTGAGGTATACTTCTGACCAGTCCTTTCATTTTGATTCTGACTTGAACTGAGGTATACTTCTGACCAGTCCTTTCATTTTGATTCTGACTTGAACTGAGGTATAGTTCTGACCAGTCCTTTCATTTTGTCTGCCTGTCACAGAAGCACACCTGACGAACTAAGCGTGTACTTTAATTATCCACAGTGACCCAACTGGAACCATGTGTAGTTTTTTGTGTATTGTAAATATATTTCCAGTTGCAAAACTATATGGTGTTTATCCAAGTTTAGAGTACGTGAGACAGATTCTCCACACAGAGGCAAGAAAATGTTTTTTACCTTTGGATAGAGGGTTAGACCTGTGTTTCTTATGTCATACCTTTTTCTAAACATATAAAACAAAATCTACACCTGTGATACTGTCTATAGTGGAACACCCCAATTTAAGACACTGTTTTTTCACACTTTTTGTTCATAAACCTCTGATCCGTTAATTTACCCCCATTTTAGAATTCCCTCCTTTTTAAGACCTGATTTGCTCAGAATTTGGGGGTTCCACTGCAGTCAAAATCATGCATAATCCAGGTTAGTTTCAGAAAGCAAGGAGTAACTCCAACATGCACATGACAATGAGTTGCACTGTATCTTACCAGAGGCGGTGATCCTTGTTCCTTTGGCAGCGATAACAGACAGTAACCTACTGTTAACAAATACACACTCTCAATGCAAAATACTGCAAGTGAAAATTCTAAAACATACAATCTAATATCTTTAAATCTGGGAGAAAATCACATGTGACTTCTAACTAAAATATTTCCCAAATGACTGATGGTTACTTGTATACTCATTTTGTTAGAACGTTAGTTTAATTTGTACCAGACCGCTTTTTTTTAAACAAACTAACGTTTACAAGGCAATTAATCAACAAGAATATGACACCAGCAGTTGGATAATCAAAGATGTAACTAAAGTTGGCCTAAAAATTATTGCAACAAATTTCAAACCCAAATTAAAGCCTTAATTCCTGTGTCCTTTAATTAAAACTGTATCATATGCCAAAGAAGGCCGTTCACTTAACCTTCAGGATCACCTTTTGGATTAAATATTTCTTTTACAGGGATCACGTGACCGTCGCTCAAGTAAGTGTACCCTCAAAATTGACCAGACAAAAACGGAAGAGCCGAATGAAAAATCGACAAAAAATCACAATAGGCAATACGTTGCAACTGTCACATGAGTTGTTCTTTGCTACTGGTCACAAGTGGGGGTCAGCTCACACGGACGCATTTTTTCAATACAGTCTAGGGCAGAAACTGGTCACAAAGCACCCAGTACATGCCAGAGAGATAGGAGAATCGGCACAATCAAAGAAAATACCAAAATCATTCAATAGATATGGAAATATTAAGATTTACTGTGAAAATGCTAGCAAAAATGGCGTCCAAAAATGGGAACGCACACTTGGTGCGTCTTTGAAGACTTACCTCCCGTTCTGTGTTGTTGATAATAGTCGTGTTTGTGCTGTTTTTGTTGATAAAGTATCTAAAAAAAACTGATGCAGTTCTTGAAATGTTGCAAATTATTGTTGTCTTTGTGAAATGCGAGATCAGCGTATCGATCACTCCAAATGAGCTTCATAGCAGAAAAGCAGATACACTACCAAAACACTGCATAACAGATAGATCTACAAGTCTGAGCCAGAATCATTGAAATTTACTTTCTGTATAAAATATTGCAATCAAATACGACTCGAGTGGCAAAGAACATTCTCTGCAATTCCTGTCTCAGTCCGTGCAGCCGTTTCGGGTCCTATCGTCATCATACAAACATACACACAGACACACAAGAACCAGCTTTAAAAGTTAGATTATGTAGGAACCATGTGAACCAGTGATTTTTTCTTATGTACAACAGATACTACAGTATTTCTGCTTTATGAAAAGCAATATTTCAAAAACAAAACTAGAGATTTGAATTTTGACCACTTTTCCCCCTTTCTGTCACCAGTACTGAAGAACAACTCACATATGAGAAGAAAGTCAAACCAATTATCTACCCTGAACAGATTATTTTGTTTTGCTACCTTGCGTATTTCGCGTGCTATGCTATTCCTACTGATGCAGGTGTCGATCGCAAGAGCGGTCAAAAACGGAACGTTTTACGTCAATTTTTATGGGTATCATGTCAAAAAGCGCTACATTTTAGCAATGACTTGGTGGATTGCTTTGAAACTTTCAGAATATTTTACCAACATACTAGAGATAATTTGTGCAAAAGTTTGGATCGTTACGGTTATTTATCCAGATGTGACGCAATGTTTCGGAAAATGTTGTTAAACTTGTCATAGGATTGTTTACTTGTGTCCAAAAAATTCATGACTTTGCATATCTACAGATAAATGATTGATACAGATTCTGTCTAAGTTTCATTTGCGTGTAGCTGCTGGCGTTAATTTACTAGTCATGCAAACACATGAGGAAAAAATGGAACGTTCACGCTGTTTCGCGCTTACAGCTGTTATCGCTGCGTGCCTCTTAAAACATTCTACGGTCACGCTTGGCTGGGCATCGCTGTAGCACCAGAATCATCGCTTAAATATGTAGCGTGTTTACTGGTCCAGCAAATTTGCGTCAGTGCATGCTTACACGCACATAAAACTTTAGCAGTGTATTTATCAATCATTTTTCTAAAGACATGCAAAGTCATACATTTTTTGGACCCAAGGGAACAATCCTACGACAAGATTAAAAACTTCTTTTGAAAAATGTAATTGCATAACATTTTAACAAACACCTGTAACAATCCATCATTTTGCTCGAAGTATCTCTAGTATGTTGGTAAAATATTCTGAAAGTTTCAAAGCAATCCACCAAGTGAATAGCATAGCACGCGAAATACGCAAGGTAGCAAAACAAAACAATCTGTTCAGGGTAGATAATTGGTTTGACTTTCTTCTCGTTTTGCCTTTTGTGATTTTTTTTCGATTTTTCATTCGGCCCTTCCGTTTTTGTCTGGTCGATTTTGAGGGTACCGAGCGGCGGTCACGTGATCCATGTAAAAGAAATATTTAATCCAAATAGTGATCCTGAAGGTTAAGTGAACGGCCATCTCTGGCATGTAAAGTGTTAATAAAATGACACGGGGATTAATGCTTTAAATTGGGTTTGAAATTTGTTGCAATAATTTTTTGGCCAAGTTTATAACAGCAGTCCATACTAGTTGTGAATAATTAACTGACTTACTTTCTGTCCTTCAGCAAACTGTTAATAACGGCTTTCAAAACCTCCTTTGGCACTTCATTGGGCTGAAAACATACAGAAAAAACACCAACTTCTGTAAAGTATCATGTGTCAATTTTACCACGCCGCGCAAACAAAGCAACAAAATGAACAAATGATTACCATGGTGTGAATGTTACTGTTATTAATGAAGCTCAACAGTATCACCAAAGTGCTGCAGTGCTAGCAGTTTTTACAACATGCAAACATTCGCTGCAGATAGTCAGAAGAGGTGGAAAGGGTGGTAGCTACGGTCTGAAGAAAACTGTTGAAGATCGACAGTAGATATATGAGAATTTTAATGAGACAAACCAAAGCACAGCCAATGAGAATCAAGATCAACTGACCGCAAGGCACGACACAATTAAACTTAACAATCTGTACGTCCAATCAATCAACATTCGGAGTAATTCACTGGAACAAACATTTTCACAAAGATTCTTCAGACAACCTAATTCATTAAAAATTCAACGAAACTGAGAATGGAAAAGAAAACCACGTAGTCTTCTTAGTCTTGGGAAAACAGGTGAATGTGGCTCTGAGCACTTTTTAAAGTAGGTCGCGCACGTTGCTGGTTTCTTTGTATTATAAATTATGCAACCTCAGATATAATCACTAGTGGCGTTCTCTGTGCACACACACACACACACACACACACACACATACACACTCACACATTGTACTGCAAGAAAATGTGACACTTCCACTTCATGAATGAGCTTGTGTTTGCTAACATCAATAAGAAAAACAAATGCTTATATAGCTCCCCTTTCGTCATATGTAATACATTATTACATGAATCAAAGTTCTGCTCTAGCTTCATAAAGTTATGTTCAAGAGAACAATGATTTCCTAGTTATTGACCCAAACTTGCCTAATTGTGACCTGTATCAATCCACTTACAGTTATCCAATCTTAAGAATATCGAACAGATACAAACTTTTTAATGTTTGTGTTCACTGCTGGCCGCCCATACGGAGGGAGTAGGACACTGCTCATTACTTAGGACTCACTGATTATTCACGGGAGTAACAAAAACTTTGCTTGTTTGTTTTGATTCTTTGTTGGTTTTTGTTATTGGTAGTTTCAGGTCGTACATTCCTGTGCAGAAAAAAACTGGGTGTCTCCCAATATATATACCCACTAAATGTCAGTGAAGCGTAACTCACGGCTTTCATCAGCGTGTCATACACAGCATTGACGTACTCCACATGGATCCCTGAGTCGTCAGCAGTCTTGTAATCTTTGCTAGGGTCTCTCTGCAACATTGCATCAAGGAAATCAAACACAAACATCAAAACATAAGATTCACTCTTACACATATCGAGGTCTGTTATTGATTGTTTGACGTCACAATTCATGCGTACATGCCCTTAGCAGGCAAATCAGCGGTGCATGACTGCAGGGAATATGCTGTCCATATAAACACGGCGTTGTCAGCGGTGCATGACTGCAGGGAATATGCTGTCCATATAAACACGGCGTTGTCAGCGGTGCATGACTGCAGGGAATATGCTGTCCATATAAACACGGCGTTGTCAGCGGTGCATGACTGCAGGGAATATGCTGTCAATATAAACACGGCGTTGTCAGCGCTGCATGACTGCAGGGAATATGCTGTCCATATAAACACGGCGTTGTCAGCGGTGCATGACTGCAGGGAATATGCTGTCCATATAAACACGGCGTTGTCAGCGGTGCATGACTGCAGGGAATATACTGTCCAAATAAACACGGCATTGTCAGCGGTGCATGACTGCAGGGAATATGCTGTCCATATAAACACAGCGTTGTCAGCGGTGCATGACTGCAGGGAATATGCTGTCCATATACAGTGGAGTCCAGGTATAACGAACCTGGGTATAACGAAATCCCGCTTTTAACGAACTGCCATTGATTTCCCGGCAGACAGCCTTCTATTTCTTACTTGTTACTTTCCGGCCACAACGAACCTTTTGAACTCATTTGCATAACGAACCCCTCTTATAACAAACACGTTTTCATCGCCCCATAGCCGTTTTGTCTCTAAAAGTCACAAGGCTACAACGAACTGATGTCAATAACTGTCTCCAAAGACAAAAATACACAAAAAATACACAAACACAAGTGCACATCCCGTGATGAGCGAACTCTGAACAAACAGCGGGAGGTGCATGGAACAGCCACCGCCGCTGTGTTTTCACTATTCCAATCAGCTGCTAAGCTATGACTGTGCTCTAAAAAGTCACAAGGCTACAACGATCTGCTGTGAGGCGAGATCAAAGGCAGGTCCAATGTGATAGCTGGGTGACCTTGTTTATAGACACTGTGACCTTCTTCCCAGGGGTCATTGACCCAGTTTTAGCTATGAGAGGTGGTTCCCCTTTATCAGAGAGGAAACACTTCCTGCACCCGGGTCACTCCCGGGTCAGTGACCGAGTTTAACCTATGGAGAGTTTAACCTATGGGGCGGTCTCTTTGATGTCTTGAGAGGAAACTTGGCCAGGGTAGTACATGCACCAGAACTGGTGGACACCATGAAATCGGAGATTGATCAGAATGTACATATGTACATGCTTTTACACGACTTTTTAAATTTTACTTCTAAAATTGTGACAGTAAAGTGAACATTTGAACTATGCCTCTATGGATTATATTATGAAGCTGTTGAAAACATGCAGAGATTGTACTCTCCAAGGAAAGATCGATGGGACGATCATTTGAAGGTGAGTGGGAAAACTTGTCTTAAGGCCATTTAGGGTTGAAAACTCTACAGCGAATTACTGATATAACGAACTAAAATGTATCTCCCTTGAGATTCGTTGTACCCGGACTCCACTGTAAACACGGCGTTGTCAGCGGTGCATGACTGCAGGGAATATGCTGTCCATATAAACACGGCGTTGTCAGCGGTGCATGACTGCAGGGAATATGCTGTCCATATAAACACGGCGTTGTCAGCGGTGCATGACAGCAGGGAATATGCTGTCTATATAAACACGGCGTTGTCAGCGGTGCATGACTGCAGGGAATATGCTGTCCATATAAACACGGCGTTGTCAGCGGTGCATGACTGCAGGGAATATGCTGTCCATATAAACACGGCGTTGTCAGCGGTGCATGACTGCAGGGAATATGCTGTCCATATAAACACGGCGTTGTCAGCGGTGCATGACTGCAGGGAATATGCTGTCCATATAAACACGGCGTTGTCAGCGCTGCATGACTGCAGGGAATATGCTGTCCATATAAACACGGCGTTGTCAGCGGTGCATGACTGCAGGGAATATGCTGTCCATATAAACACGGCGTTGTCAGCGGTGCATGACTGCAGGGAATATGCTGTCCATATAAACACGGCGTTGTCAGCGGTGCATGACTGCAGGGAATATGCTGTCCATATAAACACGGCGTTGTCAGCGGTGCATGACTGCAGGGAATATGCTGTCCATATAAACACGGCGTTGTCAGCGCTGCATGACTGCAGGGAATATGCTGTCCATATAAACACGGCGTTGTCAGCGGTGCATGACTGCAGGGAATATGCTGTCCATATAAACACGGCGTTGTCAGCGGTGCATGACTGCAGGGAATATGCTGTCCATATAAACACGGCGTTGTCAGCGGTGCATGACTGCAGGGAATATGCTGTCCATATAAACACGGCGTTGTCAGCGCTGCATGACTGCAGGGAATATGCTGTCCATATAAACACGGCGTTGTCAGCGGTGCATGACTGCAGGGAATATGCTGTCCATATAAACACGGCGTTGTCAGCGCTGCATGACTGCAGGGAATATGCTGTCCATATAAACACGGCGTTGTCAGCGCTGCATGACTGCAGGGAATATGCTGTCCATATAAACACGGCGTTGTCAGCGGTGCATGACTGCAGGGAATATGCTGTCCATGTAAACACGGCGTTGTCAGCGGTGCATGACTGCAGGGAATATGCTGTCCATATAAACACGGCGTTGTCAGCGGTGCATGACTGCAGGGAATATGCTGTCCATATAAACACGGCGTTGTCAGCGCTGCTTGACTGCAGGGAATATGCTGTCCATATAAACACGGCGTTGTCAGCGCTGCATGACTGCAGGGAATATGCTGTCCATATAAACACGGCGTTGTCAGCGGTGCATGACTGCAGGGAATATGCTGTCCATTTAAACACGGCGTTGTCAGCGGTGCATGACTGCAGGGAATATGCTGTCCATATAAACACGGCGTTGTCAGCGCTGCATGACTGCAGGGAATAAAATTATGCTGTCCATATAAACACGGCGTTGTCAGCGGTGCATGACTGCAGGGAATATGCTGTCCATATAAACACGGCGTTGTCAGCGCTGCATGACTGCAGGGAATATGCTGTCCATATAAACACGGCGTTGTCAGCGGTGCATGACTGCAGGGAATATGCTGTCCATATAAACACGGCGTTGTCAGCGGTGCATGACTGCAGGGAATATGCTGTCCATATAAACACGGCGTTGTCAGCGGTGCATGACTGCAGGGAATATGCTGTCCATATAAACACGGCGTTGTCAGCGGTGCACGACTGCAGGGAATATGCTGTCCATATAAACACGGCGTTGTCAGCGCTGCATGACTGCAGGGAATATGCTGTCCATATAAACACGGCGTTGTCAGCGGTGCATGACTGCAGGGAATATGCTGTCCATATAAACACGGCGTTGTCAGCGGTGCATGACTGCAGGGAATATGCTGTCCATATAAACACGGCGTTGTCAGCGCTGCATGACTGCAGGGAATAAAATTATGCTGTCCATATAAACACGGCGTTGTCAGCGGTGCATGACTGCAGGGAATATGCTGTCCATATAAACACCGCGTTGTCAGCGGTGCATGACTGCAGGGAATATGCTGTCCATATAAACACGGCGTTGTCAGCGGTGCATTACTGCAGGGAATATGCTGTCCATATAAACACGGCGTTGTCAGCGGTGCACGACTGCAGGGAATA
Source organism: Littorina saxatilis (assembly GCF_037325665.1). Taxonomy (NCBI): domain Eukaryota; kingdom Metazoa; phylum Mollusca; class Gastropoda; order Littorinimorpha; family Littorinidae; genus Littorina; species Littorina saxatilis. The sequence continues at coordinate 69,191,519 of NC_090256.1, forward strand.
TGCTGTCCATATAAACACGGCGTTGTCAGCGGTGCATGACTGCAGGGAATATGCTGTCCATATAAACACGGCGTTGTCAGCGGTGCATGACTGCAGGGAATATGCTGTCCATATAAACACGGCGTTGTCAGCGGTGCATGACTGCAGGGAATATGCTGTCCATATAAACACGGCGTTGACTCTTGTTTAGCACCTGGCCACTATCTGTTTGGTCTGCATGGATATTCCACCAAAAGCGGCATATGGCTGCCAAAAGCGGCATATGGCTGCCAAAAGCGGCATATGGCTGCCAAAATGGCAGGGTAAAAACGGTCATACACATAACAACCGTGGGAGTTTCAGCCCATGAACAAAGAGAAGAAGCATGTGTTTATGCATGCCTGCCAGCCCTCCACGTCACACTCATCACAATTGTCGCTCAGGTACACAGCAAACAACAGACCTAAATAAATTATACCTGTTGAAAGGTTGAGTTGAAAACAGAACATAATGGCCAATGTAGAGACTAAGACAGTGTCTGCAGTGCCACTTGTCAGTGTGGCCAATGTTTTATGGCACAAATTCTGACAGCTACATGGAGTGAAATTCAGATATGAGTACCAGGACTCACAAGAAAGAGCACACTTGGATGCTTGTGATTATTTGTTTGAGCGTAGCCATTCTAATCTTGGCGTAACTATTCCTCTTAAAACGTAACAAGCTACACCAAAAGCGTAGCAGTTGGTAGCTCTGCACGCACTCACACACAAACACTGAGCTCCATCCCAACCCCTCCCCCCCCCAAAAAAGGATGGTTCAGATTTTAAACAAGGCCCCGCCCCACCCCCCTCCCAAAAAAAAGGGGGTTGGAGGGTTACTAGAGCAAAACTTTTTTTTGTGTTAAGGTGACACAAGTAACGCCACTTGTCGACAGCTTTCATTCAGATGTTTCGCTCATTGTTTTTATTTTGTTATTTTGGGGGGGGGGATAGTTTAAAAAAAAAATAATATAGAGTTCAGGGTCCGCCAGGTTACTGCCAATAGGCTGTTGTTGCCTACGCCCAATCTCAAAAGCTGTCAGGTAGGTTTTCTTCCGAACCAGGAGGCTGGGAGCTCACTGGCTGTATTATACATGTCTTGTGTGTCCTGGTGCATAAAGTCACTCTCATATATATATATATGCACATTATTTTGCATGAACACACAAAACTTTTTGTCTCTCTCTTTCCAAAACACAACTTCATATTGTGCCATTGTTTTGCACTAGCTAAAACCAAGACTGACTGGATCAATGTATATAACAATGTGCATGTACAATATACATGATAGTCACCAGTGGTTACCAAAAACAACAACAGGAACTGACAGTAAAACGTATGGGTACAAGCACAGCGCAAAGAACTGCCGTTCAAAATTATGTAACTCATGAAATTTAATCAATATTTCCCAATAACGACGAGCTCACAAATCAAACCATGGGAATGACGTGGCACTCAGGGACTGTACGATCAATAAATGAAGTAACAGACATTGAACTGTGAACACATGCACTGTGAGCGACCTTCACCCTCCATTTTCACCTCAGCCTTAAATTTCACAATAAAGTTGACAATGCACGAAGGTCGTCAAAAGAAATTGATTGACTGGGAAAAACAAACCAAGGAAAAGGCTTTCAATGCAGTGACATTTCCGTGTTTTAACAGTGCAGTTCACATGCATACAAGGTAGTCCAAAGACTAGACATGTAGGCTGAAATTGATTGACAGAAAAAAAGAAAGAAAAAAAGACGGCTTTCAATGCACTGACTTTTGTGAATTTTAACAGTGCAGTTCACAATGCATACAAGAATATCAAAACACTCATGGACATGTAGGCTGAAATTGATTGACAGAAAAAACAAACAAAGACAGCGTTCATGCACTGACTTTTCTGTGTTTTAACAGTGCAGTTAACAATGCATACAAGGTAGTCAAAACACTCATGGACATGTAGGTTGAAATTGATTGACTGAGAAAAACAAACAAACTAAAAGACTTTCAATGCATTGCCTTTTTTGTGTTTTCATGCAATCGATGCTTTATAAAACCAACTGACTGCCTATGTCGGTATGCGTGCTGGTACACAGGAATTATTAGGATTGTTAGCTTGTTGTTCTCTGTGAAGTTAAATTACCCTCTGTTTGCTTTAAAACATGAAAGAGTTCAAACAGAGTCAAATTACCCTCTGTTTACTCTAACATAGAAGAGTTCAAACAGAGTCAAATTACCCTCTGTTTACTCTAACATAAAAGAGTTCAAACAGAGTCAAATTACCCTCTGTTTGCTTTAAAACATGAAAGAGTTCAAACAGTCAAATTACCCTCTGTTTACTCTAACATAGAAGAGTTCAAACAGAGTTAATTTACTCTCTGTTTATTTTAACATAGAAGAGTTCAAACAGAGTTAAATTACCCTCTGTTTAATCTAACATAAAAGAGTTCAAACAGAGTTAAATTACCCTCTGTTTACTCTAACATAAAAGAGTTCAAACAGAGTTAAATTACCCTCTGTTTACTCTGACATAAAACAGTTCAAACAGAGTTACTTTACCTTCTGTTTACTCTGACATAGAAGAGTTCAAACTGAGTTAATTTACCCTCTGTTTACTCTAACATAAAAGAGTTCAAACAGAGTTAAATTACCCTCTGCTTACTCTTACATAGAAGAGTTCAAACAGAGTTAATTTACCCTCTGTTTACTCTTACATAGAAGAGTTCAAACAGAGTCAAATTACCCTCTGTTTGCTCTAACATAAAAGAGTTCAAACAGAGTTAATTTACCCCCTGTTTACTCTAACATAGAAGAGTTCAATCAGAGTTAAATTATCCTCTGTTTACTCTAACATAGAAGAGTTCAAACAGTTCTAAATGTCTTCAGGGCCGGGGGTCAATCTTATTGCAAAATTTTGCGCAATCATTTTTGAGGTTCATGCATTTGAGGCACATGCACAAAGAAAACAAATTGTTTGTGATGACAAAGCCAGACAAAAAGGGAATGGTTTTTATGAATGTCCTTTCTTTTTTTAATTCAAGTCTTTTTACATTTAGTCAAGTTTTGACTAAATGTTTTAACATAGAGGGGGAATCGAGACGATCGAGGGACGTGGTGTATGTTTGTCTGTGTGTGTGTGTGTGTGTGTGTCTGTCTGTGCGTGTGTGTGTGTAGAGCGATTCAGACTAAACTACTGGATCGATCTTTATGAAATTTGACATGAGAGTTCCTGGGAATGATATCCCCGGATTTTTTTTCATTTTTTCAATAAATACCTTTGATGACGTCATATCCGGCTTTTTGTAAAAGTTGAGGCGGCACTGTCACACCCTCATTTTTCAATCAAATTGATTGAAATTTTGGCAAAGCAATCTTCGACGAAGGCCGGACTTTGGTATTGCATTTCAGCTTGGTGGCTTAAAAACTAATGAATGAGTTTGGTCATTATAAATCGGAAACTTGTAATTAAAATTATTTTTTTATTAAACGATCCAAAAACAATGTCATCTTATTCTTCGTCATTTTCTGATTCCAAAAACATATACATATGTTATATTTGGATTAAAAACAAGCTCTGAAAATTAAAAATATAAAAATTATGATTAAAATTAATTTTCCGAAATCGATTTAAAAACAATTTCATCTTATTCCTTGTCGGTCCCTGATTCCAAAAACATATAGATATGATATGTTTGGATTAAAAACAAACTCAGTAAGCTAAAAAGAATAGACATACAGAAAAGCGTGTTATCCTGCTCAGCGCGACCACTACCGCACTATTCTGCATGGCTTGTCGATTTCACTGCCTTTGCCACGAGCGGTGGACTGACGAAACTATGAGTATGTGGTCTTGGTGAAAAAAGCAGTGCATTCAGTTTCATTCTGTGAGTTCGACAGCTTGACTAAATGTTGTTATTTCGCCTTACGCGACTTGTTTTGTTTTATTTTAGCCTGGTGTATGGTGTGGGTTTTTTGGGCAGTAATTCCTGTGGGCTGTGTCCCCTGGAGGTCAAAGACCAGTAGTTTTCCTTTGAATGTCTTCAAAATTGAGTGTTGCAATTAAATTTTTAAAAATCACAAATTCAAGGTTAAAAAAAAATCTGAAAAATCTTGGGTCACGAGGAAAATATAGGGTCTGTCGGGACCTTGGAAACACTGCGTTATTTGTTGGCCTTAACTATATCGCTGCCCAAACTAGGTCTTGTTCTGCGTAAACCTGCGCAAATCAGTGAAAGTCAGCGCTACCACTGGTACAAGGCTATTTACAAAACATACTCTCCACCCACCTTGAAAATAACGCTGAGAGCAGGAAAAGAATCGAAGATGGACGCATAAAAATCCAGCACTCCTTTCCAGTTGCCGCTTTCTTTGGCTTCACGAACACACTGCCTGCAAGGGACAAAACAGTAGCAGTGTGGACTTTGTACCCAAGGTGTATCAAGGAACAAAACAGTAGCAGTGTGGACTTTGTACCCAAGGTGTACCAAGGAACAAAACAGTAGCAGTGTGGACTTTGTACCCAAGGTGTACCAAGGAACAAAACAGTACCAGTGTGGACTTTGTACCCAAGGTGTATCAAGGGACAAAACAGTACCAGTGTGGACTTTGTACCCAAGGTGTATCAAGGGACAAAACAGTACCACTACCAGTGTGGACTTTGTACCCAAGGTGTACCAAGGAACAAAACAGTAGCAGTGTGGACTTTGTACCCAAGGTGTATCAAGGAACAAAACAGTAGCAGTGTGGACTTTGTACCCAAGGTGTATCAAGGAACAAAACAGTATCAGTGTGGACTTTGTACCCAAGGTGTATCAAGGGACAAAACAGTACCAGTGTGGACTTTGTACCCAAGGTGTATCAAGGGACAAAACAGTACCAGTGTGGACTTTGTACCCAAGGTGTATCAAGGAACAAAACAGTACCAGTGTGGACTTTGTACCCAAGGTGTATCAAGGAACAAAACAGTACCAGTGTGGACTTTGTACCCAAGGTGTACCAAGGAACAAAACAGTACCAGTGTGGACTTTGTACCCAAGGTGTATCAAGGGACAAAACAGTACCAGTGTGGACTTTGTACCCAAGGTGTATCAAGGGACAAAACAGTACCAGTGTGGACTTTGTACCCAAGGTGTATCAAGGAACAAAACAGTACCAGTGTGGACTTTGTACCCAAGGTGTATCAAGGGACAAAACAGTACCAGTGTGGACTTTGTACCCAAGGTGTATCAAGGAACAAAACAGTACCAGTGTGGACTTTGTACCCAAGGTGTATCAAGGAACAAAACAGTACCAGTGTGGACTTTGTACCCAAGGTGTATCAAGGGACAAAACAGTACCAGTGTGGACTTTGTACCCAAGGTGTACCAAGGAGCAAAACAGTACCAGTGTGGACTTTTTACCCAAGGTGTATCAAGGAACAACACAGTACCAGTGTGGACTTATTGTACCCAAGGTGTATCAAGGAACAAAACTACCAGTGTGGACTTTTTACCCAAGGTGTATCAAGGAACAAAACAGTACCAGTGTGGACTTTGTACCCAAGGTGTATCAAGGAACAAAACAGTACCAGTGTGGACTTTGTACCCAAGGTGTATCAAGGAACAAAACAGTACCAGTGTGGACTTTTTACCCAAGGTGTATCAAGGAACAACACAGTACCAGTGTGGACTTATTGTACCCAAGGTGTATCAAGGGACAAAACAATGTGGATTTATACAGACCTGAAGGTGTATCTGGTTTTGAAGGGTGTACACGTTGTCACGAATGCTCTTTCACGCACAATTAGAGAACAAACCTACGCAGTAAGAAAAAAAATCCCGCTTGAAAGTTTATGACATATAAAAAACGCTGGCGCTGGACCCGAGTACTCTTCAGACTGGCTCGCTCCCCCAATATGAAAGTTTTTGTCTTGTGCACGTGGATTTAAAAAAAAAAAAAAAAATTATTTATTTTACACAATTAAAAAAATTATTAGAGTAAAATAAAACATTAAAACGTTCATAATAAACAATAGTAAACAAGAATTTAAAAAAAAAAAAAAAAAAAAAAAAAATAGACCGCCCATGCCGGGAATCGAACCCGGATCCCTTGGATTTAAACAAAAAACAAAAAACAAAAATTATTTATTTATTTTACACAATTAAAAAAATTATTACAGTAAAATAAAACATTAAAACGTTCATAATAAACAATAGTAAACAAGAATTTATTATAAAAAAAAAATATAAAAATAAAAAAATAAAAAAAATAGACAGCCCATGCCGGGAATCGAACCCGGATCACTTTAGCCATAGTCGGAAACGCTTTCCACCAAGCCACCAATTCTATCATTCGCCAGTGAACTCAAATGCCTATACTCCTCGCGCACAGTGGTACACGCACGCAAAGCACGCACGCACCCAAAGCCTGGTGTCGCTGTCGCTGGCTGGCTGGCGGATTAGCCGAACGGCTGTTCTATCCCACCGCGAATCGCGCCCGCCGTTAAGAGTCGTTTTTGTGGAATATTTCGCATTTAGGTCCCAGGTAACATTATGAAGTTTTAATACGATCAATCGGACCTATTATCAAGTTAGTGTATCAACTTTTGAAGGAGCTGCGCCCAGTAGTTTCCCAGCAATAAGCTGTTAAGTCGAGACGAACAGACAGACAGACACACAATTAAAGTCTGCTGGACCCTAGTACTGCGTACTCGGGGATAAAATTCAATTTGTTCTGTCCTCACCTTGATTGTTTGTATGCAGAACAGCATGGTTTGTATCCCAGTGGTACCAGCAATGAGAGGACCCTCTCATGAGAGGACACCTAATTCCTGCTGCATGTGTCTATTAACTTGACTAAAAAGTACCTCTTGTGAGAGGCCACCTGCCATGCAGGGACCCTTTTGGGTGGTCTCAAGGGTGTCCTTTCAATGCAGGTATCACTCAGTACACTATGATGCTTTATCCTTTGTTAGTTCTGGTTTTACTGTGATACAAAATTAATAATCGCCCTCTTGAAGCAAAAGCACATCAGATGTTGACAGTACACAATAACCACAATATGAGTTATTTCTAATATGCTGACTGTTAGCAAATGATAACAAGACATGTCGAGAAAAAAGAGATCAAGCATGAGCCTTTTAGGCAAATGCTGATATCGTTTGTGAGACATGTCTGTTATCATTTGCTAACAGCATATTAGAAATACAGTAGTCCCTTCCATTTCCGGCCCTTTCGTGGGCGTGAACCTGCCCGGAGCGGCCAGCTTTCCCATGACTAATGAGTTTTCCTTCTATAATTGACTCTTAATGGCCGTTAACCTGTCTGACGCGGTCAACGGTCACTGATTTTTGCCCTAAGGTGCCCCTCTTACTCGACAGGAGCGGCCACTTAACGGCGTGTGTGTGTGTGTGTGTGTGTGTGTGTGTGTGTGTGCGTGACGGTGTGTGTGTGTGTGTGTGTGTTGTGTGCACAGACGGCACAGCACGAGCAGACGACATGAATACTTACGCATGCGCAAACTGTAAATACAGACATGCGCATACATGTACATTTACGGCAGTCACTTCCGGATCGATCACAGCTGATGTGAGTTTGAAACACTTGTTTATCTGACACTCAAATACATATATAATAATCCAAACAACACACATAGAAACATACGAAACAATAGCTTAGCCAGGACGATCGAGTTAAACACGCAAATAATTAAGATGTATAAACGAAAGCAAAACTAACAGAGACAATGAATCGGCGGCTCGTGGATGATCGCTTTCTTTTCTTCATGAAAACTTGATTGTGTTTTTGGTTGTTTTTTTGGAGCCTCAGGAGGGGGCCTGTAATGAACGGCCACCTGATATTTGCGGTCACCTTTGCAATGACTAATGGGTGACCGGATATGGCAGGTACTACTGTAACGGTTTTATTACCGTTTAATTCGACTAAAAGAAATTTCGAAGCGACCCCGCGAATGGGAACTTGAACAGCCGCAATAGGAACTTGAGCGCTTCTACCTGATTATGCCTGTCAGTCAAAGAATTCTCGTGACCTGAGTCAGCCAATCAGAGTAACACACCTGACGTGATGAATATTCACAGGTCAAATGCCTTTGACACACAACAATCTCACAAGATATATCATGTTGAACATGCGTTTCGGTTGCTTCGCTTTTTCTCGTTGAACAGAGAGCGACAGATTTAGAACCGACTCCAGACGGATGGGAAATGACGTAAAGATACATTTGATGAAAAGTGAGTGACGCAATTTCACTTGATTTTTCCGAACTTTGATCATTTAGATTTCAAGTGAGCGGTCGGCATTGCAAAATCAGACGATGGGCGGTGCCTTGCTGTTCCGTAACGCATCCACCGACAAAACTCGCTTTTCGGTATTTTTTAGATAAAGAGAGTATTATCTGACAGCATTTGAAGTGTTATTCTTTAGAATAAATCACGCTGATATTGTTAAATTACATTTTTACTTTGACTTATTAATATTTAGCGTGATAAACAAAAAGGGTCCCTGCCTGAACGTTATAACATTTAGAGGGTCACCTAGAATCCGTCCTGATTGGGGCACTGAATTGGTAATAAAAGAAGATAACATGCTCAAAACTATGTTAAATAAAAACAAACAATACGTACTGGAACTGTTCTAAGGTTAGGGTACTGATGGGTGCAGCGGGGACTTGGTTGACCTTGGGACTCGCTGGGGGACGAGGGCTCTTCGGCCCTGAAGAAACATCCTTGACGACGGGAGGATTTCCATGGCGATCGGACCCCCCACGGTTAGCCTTTGCGTAGGCAGGTGTGTGACCCCTCGACACTGTCAGCTGAGAACTGCCGATGGCCGGGAGCCGAGGACTGGTGACAGGGGGAAGTAAGTCTGAACGGCCGTCACTTGGCTGCGGAGAGCCCGACTGTTGTTCATTCTGGTTGGACGAGGCAGAACCCCTGCGATTACCGCCCCCAAGGTTTTGGAAAAAGTTTGCGATTGTCTGTAGACGTCCTCCTTGAGGTTTGTTGCGGTCATTCTGAAAATAAAAATGAAAAAAGATAATAACTATGATATTTAAACAAAAGTGGACACATCAGTAACCAGGTGAGAATATTCCTGTTCAATATTTTGGCAAACCGTCTTCTTCAGTATGATAACTATGAATGATACTCTACCAATGCCACACCGCCAAAAAATTACAAGAGAAATATTTCCGAACATTTCAAAGCCTGCAACTTGTAGGAATAAAACTAGCAAGTTTCATGTACATTGTAAGCTGTGTCATTTCTTCAACAAACATCTCAACTCTTCAGCATCATGGCTGCACATGTACACATAATGACACATGTACACATAATGACACATGTACACATAATGACACATACACATAATGACACATGTACACATAGTGACACATGTAGGACCAATTAACATAACCAAACTACACATTGCAATTTTTCATTGGGACAAGAAACACTTCCCTGGGTAATCTTGAACTTTTAGTGTGTTAAATTCATAGCTCACAATCCAGTGGCATTCTTTACTTATTTTTAATACAGGTCCCTATAATCAAGCCAAAGAACATTTGTCGTGAAATTAATTGACGGATTGAGCTCCAAACTTAAGCATAATTAATTAATTTGATTGACGAAAAAGACCCGAGAATGGCTACGTTGTCATCCAAGGGACATCACTAAGCCAACGGGAGTTGCCTCCCCTGTCGCCGCTGAGGATAATTCCTTTTTTGACGCATGTAAACGAAATGCATTCCGAGCATTCGTACAGTTCATTCCGTGACTCCAAAGGAATCTACAATGACTTGTTCTGCTTACAAGTGCTGGTTCTGCAAATTTGGAGACTTAAAGGCACTGTAAGCCTCCCGTAAACCATCACAGATACTGTCAGGCTTTTACACACAGTACAAACACCCTTCCATTTGAACGCTCACCAAACGGGAACATCCTAGGTGCCCTACGAGGCTACGTAAAGAGCGAGCAATTTTCAAAGAATTAATTTTGCGGATTGTGTCAGAGACAATCAGACCATGGTGCGTTTTGGCGCTAGACCTAACTTTTAAAATCTAAATAATAAATTGACTGCTTGTTACACAAAAATTCTTAAATCATAAAGGAATTCTTTTTTCATCAAGACAAGATCAGTACAATTTGAAGTTTTGAAAGTTTGAAAAAAGAAAAGCCCGGAAGCAGGGTCACGCAAGGTCGTGGTTCTCATAGCAGACGACGGTTTATACCTTTCGCCAGTTCCTCTGAACAGTCAAAAGCCATCGCTAGAGTTCTTGTGAACCACAGCCATTTGTTTCGTGCATAGTCAGAGGTACTTAATAACGTGCTATTGCAGATAAACTCACAGCGAGTCGCATTCAAATGACTAACTGACGACTACATTGTGAAAAAGGGAAACTTGATCACACGGGTTCACGTTGGCTCAGGGGTAAGATAAACCATGCAAAAATAAATTGTTTGAAAATTGCTCGCTCTTTACGGAGGGCACCTAGGATGTTCTCAATCGGTGAGCGTTCAAATGAAAGGGTGTTTGTACTGTGTGTAAAAACCTGACCGTATCTGTGATGGTTTACGGGAGGCTTAGCTGTGCCTGTAAATGCTTCTGAATTCTGAGCTATGAATTTAACACACTACAGTTCAAGATTACCCCTCCCTGACCACTTATTCTGATTTCATTCACAATTTCTGGCTGAATCCATTATAAAATGAGTCTGGTCCCAATTACTGAATTAGTAAACGCTACTAGTACTACTCAACTTTCCAATTATCTGCCCTTGACTACATGCCATTCTTGCCGAAAACCAGATCAATAATGTTGCGAAACGTGTCAATAAATCACCTGGTTGTCGCGGTAAATGGGGCCTCGTTCAGTTCTGTCCTGTCTGATTCGTCTTCGTGGTGATGGCGGTCGCTCGGCAAGCTCCCGACTGTAGAAGTTACCGCAGTTAGGACAGATAGTGCGTTTAGTGCCCGGCTGCTGCGGCACCGAGTAGTCACACGTCGGACACGTTATTAGGCACGCCTTGTCACTCGACGACGATGTCGCAGCCATGGAGGGAGACAAATGGCCATGGAGGATTGTCTCCGGTCGTTTAAAACATTTTCGGTGGATGAGAATCGACGGAAAACGTCTCTAACTACTGCGAAGCCAAGGTTGTTGACACTGTTGATCCGCCATTTTGGATTCGAGGATAAACTTGTGACGTCACTAGCATCCGCAGAAGCAGAGGCAGAATCGATTTGTTGACGTTACTGCCATGACAACGATGAAAGCGGTTTGGCGTGGTAGTGCACAGAACACGCAACTCCACACCGGTCAGACCGGGACAGGGACTCGGGGCGAGGTGGGGGAAGTGTCCCTTGCGAGCTGTCACTTCACAGGCCGCTTTTCTCTCCTGGCATCAAGTCCACAGGCGCACGATTGACTAGCATGAATCTCTTGCTGTGACATTTAAAAACAAAGTTAGGTCAGAACAGCCCACCATGTGTCACAGGTCTGTCCTTTTTGTGCAGTCCTGCATTATTGTTCTTCGTGTAACGTGTCGTCTTCTACACAGGTCTTCCACTATAAAGCCACAATAGAAAGCTAAGTGATACACTATAAAGCCACAATAGAAAGCTAAGTGATACACTATACAGCCACAATAGAAAGCTAAGTGATACACTATAAAGCCACAATAGAAAGCTAAGTGATACACTATACAGCCACAATAGAAAGCTAAGTGATACACTATAAAGCCACAATAGAAAGCTAAGTGATACACTATAAAGCCACAATAGAAAGCTAAGTGATACACTATACAGCCACAATAGAAAGCTAAGTGATACACTATAAAGCCACAATAGAAAGCTAAGTGATACACTATAAAGCCACAATAGAAAGCTAAGTGATACACTATACAGCCACAATAGAAAGCTAAGTGATACACTATAAAGCCACAATAGAAAGCTAAGTGATACACTATAAAGCCACAATAGAAAGCTAAGTGATACACTATACAGCCACAATAGAAAGCTAAGTGATACACTATAAAGCCACAATAGAAAGCTAAGTGATACACTATAAAGCCACAATAGAAAGCTAAGTGATACACTATAAAGCCACAATAGAAAGCTAAGTGATACACTATACAGCCACAATAGAAAGCTAAGTGATACACTATAAAGCCACAATAGAAAGCTAAGTGAAACACTATAAAGCCACAATAGAAAGCTAAGTGATACACTATAAAGCCACAATAGAAAGCTAAGTGAAACACTATAAAGCCACAATAGAAAGCTAAGTGATACACTATAAAGCCACAATAGAAAGCTAAGTGAAACACTATAAAGCCACAATAGAAAGCTAAGTGATGCACTATAAAGCCACAATAGAAAGCTAAGTGATACACTATAAAGCCACAATAGAAAGCTAAGTGATACACTATAAAGCCACATTAGAAAGCTAAGTGATACACTATAAAGCCACAATAGAAAGCTAAGTGATACACTATACAGCCACAATAGAAAGCTAAGTGATACACTATACAGCCACAATAGAAAGCTAAGTGATACACTATAAAGCCACAATAGAAAGCTAAGTGATACACTATACAGCCACAATAGAAAGCTAAGTGATACACTATAAAGCCACAATAGAAAGCTAAGTGATACACTATAAAGCCACAATAGAAAGCTAAGTGATACACTATAAAGCCACAATAGAAAGCTAAGTGATACACTATAAAGCCACAATAGAAAGCTAAGTGATACACTATAAAGCCACAATAGAAAGCTAAGTGATACACTATACAGCCACAATAGAAAGCTAAGTGATACACTATAAAGCCACAATAGAAAGCTAAGTGATACACTATAAAGCCACAATAGAAAGCTAAGTGATACACTATAAAGCCACAATAGAAAGCTAAGTGATACACTATAAAGCCACAATAGAAAGCTAAGTGATACACTATAAAGCCACATTAGAAAGCTAAGTGATACACTATAAAGCCACAATAGAAAGCTAAGTGATACACTATTAAGCCACAATAGAAAGCTAAGTGATACACTATACAGCCACAATAGAAAGCTAAGTGATACACTATACAGCCACATTAGAAAGCTAAGTGATACACTATAAAGCCACAATAGAAAGCTAAGTGATACACTATTAAGCCACAATAGAAAGCTAAGTGATACACTATGAAGAGCCCAGCACCACAACTTAATGACAACCAATGCTGTTTTTTAGTGCCTGTCGTCATGTTTTCTTGCGAACGCCAGCATTTAATCTGTTTCTTTTTTCCATATTTCTTTTCTTCGTTAACTTTGTCTCTGTTCTTGTTCTTTCTTTCTTCTGGTGTATGACTGGTGTATGACTGGTGTATGACTGGTGTATGACTGGTGTATGACTGGTGTATGACTGCTGTATGACTGGTGTATGACTGGTGTATGACTGATGTATGACTGCTGTATGACTGCTGTATGACTGGTGTATGACTGGTGTATGACTGGTGTATGACTGGTGTATGATTGGTGTATGATTGGTGTATGATTGGTGTATGATTGGTGTATGATTGGTGTATGACTGATGCATGACTGGTGTATGACTGGTGTATGACTGATGTATGACTGGTGTATGACGGGTGTAGGCTATTTTTACGTCTAGTTGACGGAAGACTCAGTACACAATCATATGTCTTTTTATATAATAATATTTGATGATTGATGGTGATACGTACTGTTGCTAATGTCCGATAGACGTTTAATTTTAATATCTTATCTTTATTTGTCTTGGTGTATTATCTTTTTGTATTTGAAAGGCAGGCTTTTAGCCAAATTGGTGTGTGTGTGTGTGTGTGTGTGTGTGTGTGTGTGTGTGTGTGTGTGTGTGGGTGTTTTAAGGGTGGGGGGGTGGGGGTGGGAGGAGGGGGGAAGTGTTGACAGCTAATAAAGTGTTTGTTCTATGTCTTCTTCTCAACGTGGGCCTGTTACTCCTGAGAGTGCCGCGGCACCAATCAGCAGAAAAAAACATCACTTGATAGTCGTTCTTTGTCTCAGTGTATACAGCACAGTGACGAAGCACGTTGATTTCGAAAACGATAGTTTGATGGGCTGGGGCGGGCAGAATGTTTAGCCTACCCTATTATGGTAGTCTGCATTATAACATCAGTGTCACTTACAGATCTATACGTAGTCATCGAAGGGAAAAACCGACATTTCGAAATGAACGAAACGCGGGCCTACTCATTATTCATCATCTGTAGGTTCAACTACACTATTTAAGGCACGTGTGTGTGTGTGTGTGTGTGTGTGTGTGTGTGTGTGTGTGCGCGCGCGTGTGTGTGTACACGTGTGTGTGTTTGTGTGTGTGTGTTTGAAGGTGTGAGGGCATTTATGGGAAACCAATAACCATTAACTCTTGAACAAATAAACACACACACTCTCTCTCTCACACACACACACCACAACTGAAAACCTTGGTCTATATCTTTGATTGTAATACTTTTTGAATCCTCATAAATACTGTATCCTCAAACACCCCAAGAACGATATGTTCTCTCTCTCTCTCTCTCTCTCTCTCTCTCTCTCTCTCTCTCTCTCTCTCTCTCTCTCTCTCTCTCTCTCTAGTCTCTCGCTCTCTCTCTTTCTCTCTCTTTCTCTCTCTCTCTCTCTCTCTCTCTCTCTGTCTGTCTGTCTGTCTGTCTCTCTCTCTCTCTCTCTCTCTCTCTCTCTCTCTCTCTCTCTCTCTCTCTCTCTCTCTCTAGATCTGTAAGTGACACTGATGTTATGTACACTATAATGCAGACTACCATAAAAGGGTACGCTAAACATTCTGCCCGCCTCAGCCCATCCGTCAAACTATCGTTTTCGAAATCAAAGTGCTTCGTCACTGTGCTGCGGTTTCACATACAACTCTCACGGAGCAAAAACACGATGTGTCTTAACCCCCAAACATTACCTCCAAGAGTAAACACAATTTAAAGCATATCTATGCTTATTCTTGTCACCCTCGAAAAATAAAGATTTGTCATTGTCATTGTCTCTCTCTCTCTCTCTCTCTCTCTCTCTCTCTCTCTCTCTCTCTCTCTCTCTCTCTCTCTCTCTCTCTCTCTCTCTCTCTCTCCCATATAGACTTTCTCCCAATCCCCCAGTGTTCCCATGAAAGTCGCAATCACAAGAACAAAAGCAAGCCACAATTGTATTGTCAATATCACCACGTGCATGACACCCAATACAAAGTCTGTCCGTCCAATCACATGCAAATGATACCTTTGTTTCTCACAAGTCCACAAACATTGCGGATTTTTGCATGAAATGAAATATTATTGTGCAAAATCTTCTGCCCCTGTAAAGAAATACACTAAACAGTTTCGTTTTCATATCACAGCTTTTCATGGAATTGCATGTCATGTCTTGACATTTTATGTCTTGTTATGTCATGCCATTTCATGTCTTGTCATTTCATGTTTTGCAAGTCTTGCAAAGGCTTGTCATGTCATGTGAAGTCCTGTTATGTCATGTCTTGTCATGTCTAGAAAGTCTTGTCTTGTCACGTATTGTCTTGTTATGTCATGTCTGTCATGTCTTTTTGGGTGGATCCCTGTAGATGGGCACCCTGTCTTTGGGCTGGGTGTTAAGGTGCTGGAAGCCTCGCTTGTCACGTCATGTCACGTCACGTCACGTCACGTCACGTCACGTCACGTCACGTTATGTCATGTCACGTCATGTCACGTCACGTCACGTCATGTCACGTCACGTCACGTCATGTCATGTCACGTCATGTTTTCTTGGGTGGATTCCTGTAGATGGGTTTGATGGGCACCCTGTCTTTGGGCGGGTTGTTGAGTTGCTGGAAGCCTCGCTTGACGCCGTACGCAGCCATGTGGTAGATGTAGAACTCCAATCGCTTCATCTTGGACGGGTAGATGTAGTGAAACGTGACGGCGTAGTCGCTGATACTGTGCAGACCCTGCAAGGAGAGAAGATTGTGGAGATGAGAGAATCAATATGCGGGTGGACATGGAAAAATCAATATGCGGGTGCATGATGGATCGTTTATCGATGTGTTGTGGATATTGCATGTTTGGCAAGCCGTATTCACGGTACTGCTGGCTGAGCGTATTGTGTGGGGATTAGGAATAGAATCCATTGTGTGCACGCAAAACAGGGAGAAAGAAACAGGATCAAAACGTGCATGCAGACTGAACAAGAGACTTCAACGCGCGTGCAATGCAGTTTGAGGCGCTTCCGCCTTGCACACACAAAGGATATTGGAGCCGTAATGATCCAATGCGAGCCGCGTACAGCAATTCAGTCAGTTTCTATAGTGGTTTCCTGCTTGACAACAGTTGTTTGTGTGGTCTCTTTCAACAAGCCATGCATGATTTACATAATAGTAGACCGCCAGACAGACACACACACAGCCAGATCATTTCTATTTTGTGTGTGCAGGGCCGGACCAAATGAGTTGTAAGGGGGGGGGGGTTCCTCCTTTTTTGGGGGGGCAAATCAGCGAAGTGCATGCCCCCGGAAAATTTTTGAAAAACGGTTAAAATCTGTGCATTCTGGGCCTTGTTTTGAGGGTTAAGAGCAGCATTGTTTTGGTGCTAAAACTAGTGAAAGTCAAAGCAAGGTAGGCTACATGCTTTTTCCAGGGGTGGGGTTCCGGAACCCCTGGAACCCCCCCCCCCCCCCTGGGTCCGGCCCTGTGTGTGTGTAAATTTTCAGCACTGTAAACTATCATGAACAGGGCCAGGGTAAGCATTACCCGGATTGTATTTTCTGTTTGCAGGAAATAGGTGAATGTGGGTGGATTTATTTGCACCGAAGAGAGAAGGCATTCCCGCGCACCTTTCAGTCAAGAATGAATCGTGCCATTTTCCAAATACCAGTAATTCTAAGGCAGTTTTATGCACATATGTGCGAACAGTGAGGTCCATGCTTTAGCTTAAACGTGCTTTCTGTCATACAATTTACTGTCAGCGGTTAAATCGTCTGCTTCGCGTTGCAGTTTCAGGTGTGGTGAATCACTAGACCAAGTGTCCAGCACGTATACAGGTGACGTCATAGATACACGTCTTGGCTGCACGTAGTGCTTGTAGACCTCAATAAATTATTGGACATTCTTACAATTCACCATGTTACACAGACACACATTGAGAGAAACAACTAGAGACTGAAATGCCACCGACCTTTTTGCCCCCGTTAGCGTCGTACTTGTAGTACCAGGGCGGGTAGCCCCCCATGATGTGAGTCTCTGGGTCGAAGCAGTGGAAGCGGGAGCGGCCCAGGGTGTCCGTGGTGTTGACCGTCTTGACCCCCAGTCTCTCCATACACTTGCCGAACTCAGCGTCCTCCGCGCCGCCATCTTGCTTGCACAGCATGGGGTCCTGGCCTGGGGAGACGGGAGATCATTGATTGTCCATGCAATTGAACAATGAATGGTAAAGTTCATTTGCTCTTAGACAAACCACACTTTTTCAGCCATTGTTTTTGTATGGAAAACAAATATAAAATATAAATTATCTTATGTCTTATGTTTTTCCAGGCCAAGGGATACAGAATACAGTCATGTGCATCAGTGCTGAACGAGAAACGATATCAAATCCCACAAGCAACAGAAATAAGCGGATGAAGATGTAGAGATCAAACAACCCCTACGTCAATGAACACTGAGACGCCATACAAGCGAGCGTGCCCTCTTTTCTTCTCTTTATTTTATTTTACTTTATTATTTTTTTTTTTTGGGGGGGGGGGGGGGAGCTTCAGGCGAATTTAATAAATCTGAAGAATCTGCGGTACCTTCATCTCGACGCACACGACACTATTTGCTCTAAAACATCACACGTACGGTAATGAATGAAATCAAAGTGAGTGAATGCGCTTCAAGGCGCTGCCTCTCTCGGGTGTTGAAAACAAAAAGTAGCCAAGAAGCTCTGCCGGGCGGCGTAACGTTCATCACGTACACAAACAACGGGCGTAACTGATTAGAAATAACCCAAACACACTACAAAGAGTGCTTTTCTTGGCCTACTCTGCGACATTTGATTTAGCTGTTAAAACACTTCCTTTTGACCGGCACGGTTGGCCTAGTGGTAAGGCGTCCGCCCCGTGATCGGGAGGTCGTGGGTTCGAACCCCGGCCGGGTCATACCTAAGAATTTAAAATTGGCAATCTAGTGGCTGCTCCGCCTGGCGTCTGGCATTATGGGGTTAGTGCTAGGACTGGTTGGTCCGGTGTCAGAATAATGTGACTGGGTGAGACATGAAGCCTGTGCTGCGACTTCTGTCTTGTGTGTGGCGCACGTTATATGTCAAAGCAGCACCGCCCTGATATGGCCCTTCGTGGTCGGGTGGGCGTTAAGCAAACAAACAAACAAACAAACAAACTTCCTTTTGCAAAGTCAAGTCGCAGGGATGTCGTTAGGCGTCGTACATCGGACATAGACCGATTAAAAGGCTCACTGAATGTCCGATTCACGTAGCCGCATGGCGGTCAGATGTCCTATCGTTTTCAACTGAGCGCGGTCATTGTCCGATAAGAACTCCATTCCTTCGGACAGCTCGTTAATTGATAATTTTTCTTTCATGATAGAAATCTTCAAAAAGCGACAGAGCGCACTCGCGTACAGTTGCACTGAAATTGTACAGTACAGATCTTGCGTTTTCCTAACCGTTTGCGGTATGAGCCGTTTACGTACACCCGTTTACAGCACACCAAAGTTAGGAGTACGGGAGACAACTCCAACTGACCAAGGTTCGC
Source organism: Littorina saxatilis (assembly GCF_037325665.1). NCBI lineage: Eukaryota > Metazoa > Mollusca > Gastropoda > Littorinimorpha > Littorinidae > Littorina > Littorina saxatilis. Next base: position 69,210,269 of record NC_090256.1, read on the forward strand.
GTCTGCTTTAATTTGCTTTCGGTTAGAGATGAAGCGCACGGCACTGAATTATACCACTGAAAAAAACTAAAGCCTGCCAAAGAACAACAAAAGCTGAACACGTTTGGCGTTTCAACGGCATCGTGTGCTACATTAGGGCCAAGAACATGGGAAAACACGGCTGGCAATAGCATCATTCGGGAAAATGACAGTACCAATGACAGTAGGGAGATTTAATAAACGAAACGTCGGGACGTTTCGTTTTGAAGTTGTGGTAAACGTCATCATTTCGGGGGTCTCTCGCTGGAAAGGTGAAGGTCAACTGAAACGGAACGTGGAACGTCAAAACGCAGTCACGTTTTCCACCCCCAAAAAACGAACAATATTTCGTCAACTTTTGTGAGTATTTTTGCACACTAACAGTTTTATTTGTTGGCCATTTTATGCATTGCTAGATTCATCAACCCTTTCACAGTCTTTCAGCGCTGAGAATGTGTTCATTGGAGGTAGACAACTGTTGTGAACTGAAATATTTTGAAGGGTGCTGATCCTGGTACATTTATCCAACTTCATGGTGAAGAAAGCAAATGGCGAAGCAGAAGTAGGTCATCGCATCGAATTTTTATTCTGGCTTCGTATGTGATTTTGTATAAACAAAGTCTGTGTGATTTATTTGGACTGAAAATAATCAAAGTATGCCCGATTCTGGACCACCTCCTAGGGTTTTTTTTTCCATTCTGATCGAGGACAGACGTGATAATTTCACTTGAAGATTTATCGCCCTTCCTTCATTCCGAAACGAAACGTGAATACATCTAAATCTTGTCTGCGGCCTATGCCGTCTCGTTTCACGTTCCGTTTCGCGGGGTGACTCATTCACCAAACGAAACGAGCTGCAAAACGAAACGTGCTGTCCTTTGAATCTCCCTAGTGTCGCCGCTGAAACTTCCACAATCACGGAAAGTAAATTTTCGAGACTTGGCAGTCTTTTAATAAGATTACCTATTCATGGCTGACCCTGTTTAGTACTAGCTGGTTAGAATTTGAAAGCAAAGAGACCATCTATATAGGCAAACTGTTTTGTTGAATATGTCAAGAAAAAGCTCTGTCAGGAAATCATGCAGTTTGTGTGCCAATCAAAGTAAGAGTGCTGAAGTTTTTGGTTTCTTTTTTGTGTGTGTCCTGTCCTAAAACAAAAGTAATAAAACAATATACGCACATAATGCTGGTGCATATACTGATGTGTGTGTGTGTGCACATGATTGTGTGTTTTGCACAACATTATAATGTCCTATTAAAATGTCTGAAAGCAGTCAGATGTCCTATTGATGCTAAAGAGCTCAGGACATTTGTCCTATAGGTATGAACTTGCGGCAACATCCCTGAAGTCATTCCTCCTGCGCAAAAGCATCATTTGTAAGGCAGAATCTTATGATATAACCTTGGAAGCGATTTGGAAACTTTTTCGCAGGTGTTATCCATTTAACAGCAAATTGTAGGGGCTAGAGTTATTTCACCTTTCTATCCGAATCTCCTGAGTGTTATCCCTTTAACAGCACATTGTAGGGGCTAGAGTTATTTCACCTTTCTGTCCGAATCTCCTGAGTGTTATCCCTTTAACAGCAAATTGTAGAAGCAAGAGTTATTTCACCTTTCTGTCCAAATCTCCCGAGTGTTATCCCTTTAACACCACATTGTAGGGGCTAGAGTTAAGTTCACCTTTTAATCAACTATTATTATATTGCTTTTAAGAGCACGTGTATAAGCTTTGCTTGCTGTGCTCCATTTATCAATTTGATTGTATGCGGCATTGTTATTGTAATTTTCTGAATACAATTGTACAAAGCAAGTTGACCTTTCTGTCCGAATCTCCTGAGTGCCTCCTTGCTCAGCACGTAGCCCCCGCCCCCGCTGTAGTAGCCTTGCGCCGCGATCAGCCCGAAGTGATGACCGAAGTACACCGGGTCCTTGGGGTTCTCCTCCGACAGGAAGTAGCGCAGGTTCTCCATGATCACGTACGTGTCGTCGTCCACCTTAACACCAATGTATTATGGGTCATGCAGTCACGTTCACATTTGCACCAAGAAAAAGAGAGAACAAGAAGAACAAGAAGAACAAGAATGTATTTCTCCATATAGCTACTACATTGTATTGGTTAAGTACTGACCAATGTTGAAAACCTCCTGGATAAGTCCACACAATTATTACAAACATTCGTTCAAATTGACGAATAAATCCCTTGGCAATGACGTCAGTCACACGACCACTAATGTGTTTGTTTGGGAGTCACATCTCATACGCCAAGGGAGAGAAGCAACTAGAACACAAGGTTAGGGTGGAGAGAGAGAGTAGTCTGGACCTAGTTCCCTTGCATGTACAAAGGGAGATAAGCACTCACAACACGAGGCAATGGTGGGGTGGAAGAGTTATCTGGACCTAGTCTCCTGGATGGACATTCATTTTGCAGTTTACCAGGGCCGGACTAGGCGAAGAGGAGGGGGGGGGGGGGGGGGGGGGGTTGCCAGTGGTGGTCCAGGGGGATGTTCCCCCTGGCGGGGTCAAGGGAAGCCCCCTGAAGCTGATGGGTAGGTCATATTCTCAGATAGGAAAATGGTCGCTCCTTGCATGAAACGGCATAAAATAAACAATAATAAAAAATGTTTTAAATAAGTGAGGTACATGTTTAGGCTAGGGGGGGGGGGGGATTGCGCAACCCCCATAACCGCCCCCGGTAGTCCGGCCCTGGTTTACTGATCTACAGAAGGCTCGTAGGAATTGTTTCTTTTCTGAAAAGCATTTTTGTGTTTGAAATGCAGCCAATGGCGAAAACTTAACACTGAGTTCAGAAAGACAGGCAGATAGACTGAGTAAGTAAGTCAGTCGGTCAGTCAGTAAGTAAGTAAGTAAGTAAGTAAGTAAGTAAGTAAAAAACAGTAGGCTAAGTAGGCTATGTAAGAAAGTAAGAAAGTAAATAAGTCAGTCAGTACGTCAGTAAGTAAATAAGTAAGTGAGTAACGCATTTCCTTTGGTTTTTCTTCAAAGCTTGCGCCGAAAACCTAACAATTAACATTCGTAGGTTGCCAAAAGAAGAATTTGCCACTCAAATCAACTTCCAGAAGCAGAAAACATTTTTTTAAGATAACATTAGTTTTCTCCATATGTGTACAGACTAGCGTGTACTGTACATAGGTAAAACAAGAGTCAACTGCCCTTTGATCCCAGCGTGACCCGGCAACATGTGTTTACAGCGATGGCATATAAAAAAAATGTAGCAGAGAAAGATCAGGAAACAGACTTGTCACGGTTTAGTGACATGGATTGAGAAAGGAACACTCTGTGGGGTGCCTTTCTCAAATTGCGATGAAAAGCGCCTGTGCTTGTGTATGACGGGCTATTTTCCGCTGACTGGGCAACACGTGGAATACGTTTTCCACGCCTGGCTGGCGTGCAACAGGGTTTCATCGTGGAGGGTTTTGCTGTCTGGGCAAAATCGACTGGGACTGAACTGGATACGTGACACGTGGAGTCACGTGATGTTTTCAAGGTGTTTGAGGGAGACTTGAAACGACACACTGGAACATAGGCAGCAAGAGAGAAGGGTCGTTTTCTTCTTCCTAAGAGTTTGATGGTTTTCAATGCAACACGTGGTGATATTATATCATTTTATGTCAACGTGCCGTTCTGCATGTACAGTAGGGCTTTTAGGAACGTCAAGAAGGGACCACCTTTCGCTGTATTACATGTTTGCTGACGACGAGGTTGTCAGATTGTTTCTTGGCTGAGAGGGGGAAAAATTCCAACGCATGAAGTAAATTCAGCACAAGAGGGAGTGTGGCAGGAAATTCGTCGACGGGCGAAAGCCATACAAAGGAAGCGGATTCGCTTAAAGGAGAGCTACTGACATTAGGCTGTTGAGGCAATAAATCGTTATTTAACGGTGTTGACGAGTCTATGTTTGTGGAATGAAATACTCTGATGTTGTTCTTTCCAGGTTAGCGCATAATTTGCTCTTTGTGACGCTAAAATAATAATCTGTATATGTTTTTTGCAGATATGGAGAGAAGGAAGGAAAATAGCTGATTTGTTGTTTTAAAAGTTCGTTTGTGCAGGCCCACGTGCTCTATGAAATATGTAAAGGTGACATGTTTGAAGGTGGAGGGTGAAGGGTTGCGTGGAATGTTTAGTGCACCGATGCTTTTTGTTGCAGCCTACTTATCTACGCGGGATTCAGGGGTTCCTACCTATCCATCTACATATCTGCTTAGCTGCGGTGATGCTGTAACCTGGTAACCTGGTGTTCTGGTGATTTGCTGTCGCTGTCGTCGTCCTACCAGCTACATTTCTACTATTTCTGGTAGACTACGGGGAGGACCTTCAGCGACTGAGTGTGGCGCCTGATATCTCCACTGATCCCTGCTTCGTTTCCACGCCAGCCGGCACTTCAATCAACGGAGCAGTTGTGGAGATAGACTACTTACGGGTCGCCCACTCAGTGGCAAAAAGCTAAGTGCACCATGTTCATTGCACCCTGTATACCACCTGGTCATCTTTTATATTTGTGATTTTATTTGAGTGGTGACAACGTGGGGTGTGTGACACCTGCATTGACCAGCGCTTTTGGCAGAACAGTATATTTCCTATCTATACACAGGACCAGCGTGTTATCATTTTCTAAACTTTAACTGGCATTTTTGTCAGTGACCTATTTTTACGTTTTGAACGTAAAACATCTTTTGGAGTGAAGTCTCGAGGGAGGTGGCGAGATAGTATATAAACAGGCGTCTGAAACTTATACTTTTGTTGATTCTATCTATTTGTATGACTGCGAGAGTGGATCGTGGTGTGGTTAGTTAGTTAGCAGTAACTAACCGTTCATAATCACCTTTTGTGATCTATTGAAACGTGACAAGACTGAACATAAGGACAGAACAGGAGCGATTAGAGAACATAGCAACTCTCACCTTCATGAACCAATCAGCTTCGTCGAAGTGATTATCGTAGAGGTAACGAAAGCCCAGCATGGTTTTGGCAGTCAGATGTTCACGCCCCTCGCTGACGTTGAGGCCAATGGTAGGGAAGGTCTTGTTGTGGGCGGAACTAAAGAAGAGCAGTTGCTCCGCCCTTTGACCCCACGTGTCGCGCACAGCCTTGGCCCGGTCATGCAGCGTGCTGGGTGACGTCATCACCCAGATCATCACCTTCACTTTCTTGGCTAGCTCGCGTGCCGCGGAGTCGTCGTCTCCTGATAGAAATGAAAATGTTGTTTATCAACATGCAGATAGCTGGCCAGCACAGTTTGTGCTCTACCGGAGAAGGTGGTCCGACGCTGGCATATGCTCGTGTCTCATACTGAGTAGAGAAAGCTGGACCTAGTGTATGAGAGGGAGGGGCTTCAAGGCAGGGGTCCAGGGGTTGGACATGGGCTTGCCTGCCCCCAAGGCGCTGTGGACATTGTATCAATTGAAAGGGGTATTTTGGGTCTCTTGAAGAAACAAGTACATTTGCCAGATTGATCAGTAGTACAGATTGATCAGTAGTACAGATTGATCAGTAGTACAGATTGATCAGTAGTACAGAAAGGATTCGAATCGTCAAACTTTTTTTCTTTAATGCTTATTTCTTGCTGACCTCACCAATTCATTTTACGTATTCATCTGTTATTTTTTTAAACATGTGTGTGTGTGTGTGAGTGTGTGTGTGTGTGTGTGTGTGTGTGTGTGTGTGTGTGTGTGTGTGTGTGTGTGTGTGTGTGTGTGTGTATGAGGTGATTATTGATGGCCGCAGGAGCGGTCATCTATTGCAATGCGTTCGGAGATCTGACATGTCTCGTTTTGTTACCGTTCTCACGAGATCAGTTACAGTTTTTTTCTCTCTCTCTCTCTCTCTCTCTCTCTCTCTCTCTCTCTCTCTCTCTCTCTCTCTCTCTCGCTCTCACCCTCTCTCTCTCTCTCTCTCTCTCTCTCTCTCTCTCTCTCTCTCTCTCTCTCTCTCTGTATGTATGTTTTTGTCTGTGTCTCCCTCTGAGTCTCTCCGCTTTTGTCTTTCTATGTCTGTATCTGTCTATGTGTGTGTGTGTCTCTCTCTCGCTCTCACCCTCTCTCTCTCACTCTCTCTCTCTCTCTCTCTCTCACTCTCTCTCACTCTCTCTCTCTCTAATCCGACTCCTGGCACACAGGTCAAAGCAGAGGTTAACTTCAGTGCACGTGTACCTAGTAAGAGGGGGGTGATTCGGGTCAGAAGTGGGGTAAAGCACTTTGGTCTTCAGTCTTTGGGTTATAGCTTTTAGTGGAGAAGATGCCAACATGAAATTGCATTAGCCAACGCTCGTCACAACACTAATAGACTACGAAACAATCTCTTCGATCATCTCTGCGCTGAGTCGGTCACACTTTTGCTCACCCCTGCCAACAATCTCAAACCGTAACAGCACAGAATATCGTCCATACCGGCAACCAAATATTACCATGTCCCAAACAGCATTGTATCTCGTTGGTTAAACACATCACAATCTTACAACCACCACAGCGAAGACCAAACATCAAAAACAAAATTTACATTGTATTTGTAACACCCTCTTCATGACGCTTTCATCAATACGATCACAAGAACATGCACCATGCGCCTTGCTCTTAAAGTTGCATAACCTGCAACCCATGACCGCCAAACCGTCTCCTCTCTGTAACAGCAAAACTAGTGTGAAACATAAGTAATCAATTTATCCACTTGACTATATTCACAACAGGGACCTATCACTCTTCTTTGCATGTTTTTATGCCTACGGATTTTCAAATACTCTGTAACACATGTAACCCAAATTCAACATGTGCCCGTACAATACCGCTTCTTTTATTAAAACATTGCTTCGGCCATGTTGATTTTAATCAACCAATTTTCTTGTTGGAATTGTAAAGCGCTTGGAGCTGTGAATCCGGAATTGCTCTATAGAAAAGTGATTTATTATTATCATCATTTGTGGATGCAAACGATGAAGCGTGACATTGCTGGTGTTGCGGTTTGACGTCAAGTGACACTCCGCGTCGTGAACACGGGTTGCTCGCCGTCTCAGGAATGGCCACGCTTTAACACGGGTTGCTCGCCGTCTCAGGACTGGCCACGCTTTAACACGGGTTGCTCGCCGTCGCTCGCCGTCTCAGGAATGGCCACGCTTTCACACGGTTTGCTCGCCGTCTCAGGAATGGCCACGTTTTAACACGGTTTGCTCGCTGTCTCAGGAATGGCCACGCTTTCACACGGGTTGCTCGCCGTCTCAGGACTGGCCACGCTTTAACACGGGTTGCTCGCCGTCTCAGGACTGGCCACGCTTTAACACGGGTTGCTCGCCGTCTCAGGACTGGCCACGCTTTAACACGGGTTGCTCGCTGTCTCAGGAATGGCCACGCTTTCACACGGGTTGCTCGCCGTCTCAGGACTGGCCACGCTTTAACACGGTTTGCTCGCTGTCTCAGGAATGGGCACGCTTTAACACGGTTTGCTCGCCGTCTCAGGAATGGCCACGCTTTAACACGGTTTGCTCGCCGTCTCAGGAATGGGCACGCTTTCACACGGGTTGCTCGCCGTCTCAGGAATGGCCACGCTTTAACACGGTTTGCTCGCCGTCTCAGGAATGGCCACTTTAACACGGTTTGCTCGCCGTCTCAGGACTGGCCACACTTTAACACGGGTTGCTCGTCGTCTCAGGACTGGCCACGCTTTAACACGGGTTGCTCGCCGTCTCAGGACTGGCCACGCTTTAACACGGGTTGCTCGCTGTCTCAGGAATGGCCACGCTTTCACACGGGTTGCTCGCCGTCTCAGGACTGGCCACGCTTTAACACGGTTTGCTCGCTGTCTCAGGAATGGGCACGCTTTCACACGGGTTGCTCGCCGTCTCAGGAATGGCCACGCTTTAACACGGTTTGCTCGCCGTCTCAGGAATGGCCACGCTTTAACACGGGTTGCTCGCCGTCTCAGGAATGGCCACGCTTTAACACGGTTTGCTCGCCGTCTCAGGAATGGCCACTTTAACACGGTTTGCTCGCCGTCTCAGGACTGGCCACACTTTAACACGGGTTGCTCGTCGTCTCAGGACTGGCCACGCTTTAACACGGGTTGCTCGCCGTCTTAGGACTGGCCACGCTTTAACACGGGATGAGACCATCCCGCCACTGGGTCACATATATTGCGCCTTTTTCCGAAATTCAGTCATCCAAAAATTCCAACAAACCACAGAAAGCAGTTAGGGTTTTGATTTTTGGTATATGACCAAGCGGAGGGATGTGTTTTTACATTTAGTCAAGTTTTGACTAAATGTTTTAACGTAGAGGGGGAATCGAGACGAGGGTCGTGGTGTATGTGTGTGTGTGTGTGTGTGTCTGTGCGTGTGTGTGTGTAGAGCGATTCAGACCAAACTACTGGACCGATCTTTATGAAATTTGACATGAGAGTTCCTGGGAATGATATCCCCGGACTTTTTTTCATTTTTTCGATAAATACCTTTGATGACGTCATATCCGGCTTTTTGTAAAAGTTGAGGCGGCACTGTCACACCCTCATTTTTCAATCAAATTGATTGAAATTTTGGCCAAGCAATCTTCGACGAAGGCCGGACTTCTGTATTGCATTTCAGCTTGGTGGCTTAAAAATTAATTAATGACTTTGGTCATTAAAAATCTGAAAATTATAAAAAAAAAAAATTTTTTTTAAACGATCCAAATTTACGTTCATCTTATTCTTCATAATTTTCTGATTCCAAAAACATATAAATATGTTATATTCGAATTAAAAACAAGCTCTGAAAATTAAAAATATAACAATTATTATTAAAATAAAATTTCCGAAATCGATTTAAAAACAATTTCATCTTATTCCTTGTGGGTTCCTGATTCCAAAAACATATAGATGTGATATGTTTGGATTAAAAACACGCTCAGAACGTTAAAAAGAATAGAGATAAAGAAAAGCGTGCTATCCTTCTCAGCGCAACTACTACCCCGCTCTTCTTGTCAATTTCACTGCCTTTGCATCGACAGGTGGACTGACAATGCTACGAGTATACGCTCTTGCTGTAAAAATGCAGTAAGTTCAGTTTCATTCTGTTAGTTCGACAGCTTGACTAAATGTTGTAATTTCGCCTTGCGCACTTGTTATTACATGTTAAAGCCCGCCCAGATCTGCGACAGTAAGACGACCTGTTTTCACGGGGGGAGTGGAACTGGACCGGTATTTTGTGACTGACCTTCATGCATGTGATGATCGTTGATGAGGAACGAGTTGTCGGACTGTCCGTCGCCATGCCTATCCAAGGCCTCGTGGTCGGCTTCGCTCCACTCGTCGTCTGCACACACAACACATGGTCACGTTTTGGGATTGAGTGCGATGCTGCCTACTTGCGGTGAGAGAGAGAAAGAGAGAGAGAGAGAGAGAGAGAGAGAGAGAGAGAGAGAGAGAGAGAGAGAGACAGCCGAGACAGAGAGAGAGAGAGAGAGAGAGAGAGAGAGAGAGAGAGAGAGAGAGAGAGAGAGAGAGAGAGACAGAACTCAGAACTCAGAACTTTATTACATAAGGATAAGGACAGAGAGAGAGAGAGACAGAGAGAGAGAGACAGAGAGAGAGACAGAGAGAGACAGAGACAGAGAGAGAGACAGAGAGAGAGAGACTTAGACTTAGAACATTTTATTCACATAAAGGGTAGACATTTTAGGCCATAGGCTTAATCTTACAATGTGCCCTTTACATTCACACAAACACATATTCACGCGTGCGCCCGACTAGAATCATAGAAACATCAAACATACAGTAATAATAAATGAGAAAAGTAGTAGAAAATACATGAATGGAACATCAATAAAGCAATTACAGAATGGAACATTAATTACGCAATCACACTTGCGCACTCACACGCAGACGCACAAGGAGGAACACATATAGTACTAATAATAATATACACACAACTAAGTGCCATTCAACAAGCACACAGTGAGCCTACCAAGACAGGTAGATTTAGAGAGACAGAGAGAGAGGAGAGAGAGAGAGAGACAGAGAGAGAGAGAGAGAGAGAGAGTATACAGCTCTCTAAAGTAGCTTGGTTTGACTGTCATTATGACATCACAAACACAGTTTTAAATGACGTTAGTTGTCTACTGAAAGCAGTTAAATTTACCTTTACACACCATTATCATACATTTGGTAAGCGTGAACAGCAAACCAGTAATCTAAATTAGTTTGGTCAAACATAGCGAAAATAACACAGAAACCTGAAGCCTTGCGATACATCTACAAAGTAAAACTGGCATGCATACTCACTTCCGCTATGCATCGCCATTTTCCTGACGTCACCACGATGGCCGATGTCGCCGGTGTCATAGTCTCGCGTGAGCCTGATTCCTACACGAGAGCTGATGATGTGGTTGTTGCCGAAGAAGAGAAAGGAGACAGTGAGGCCTAGAGCTAGGCCTGCACAGAACTGGGCGGCCAACGCGTTCCTTAGACAGAAAAGAAAGGTAGTGTTACAGACAGACAGTCAGACAGACAGACAGACATCCAGACAGACATACACTGAGACAGACACTGAGATAGAAAGACAGACAGACAGAACGACAGACAGACAGACAAACAGACAGACAGAAAGACAGCCAGACACAGACGGACAGACAGTCAAACAGACAGACAGACAGACAGATTAACTACAGAAAACTACACACATCAAACTACACTTGAGAATACGAGCAAGAACACAGAATCACTAGAGTGATACAAACATACTGGAAATGACATTTGTCACAAGTACATGAAACGTCACCCGTTGTAATTGACGTTATTCGGAAATAACTCTTGTCGTGGTTTGTATGGCCTTTGGAATGGTTGTCTTTCTTGAAAATGAGGCGAGCTGCTGTCTTTGTGTAGCTCAGTGGGAAGTGACCAGGGGAGTCGCCCTGTTGTTGCTACAGTAAGTAAGCTGAATGAATTCTGACTTGCAGGTTTTGAAAAGAACGGATATCGTATACACGTGCATATCACACGGCTAAACACAAGTCATGCAGATCGGAGTCAATTTCACACTGTAGAGCCAACGGCGTGTATCTGCTGTACTGGGAATTCCCACTGAGCTATTTATAGTAAGCTTGCTTCACCTTCAGGAAATACAACTCTTCCAGCCAATGAAAAGTTGGGCAAAGTTATTTCCAACATACGGCTATTGGCAGCGGTCAGTTATTTTCCGACATAATGCTATTGGCAGAGTTATTTTCCACACCATTGGCAGAGTTATTTCCGACATAAGGCCATTGACAGAGTTATTTCCGACATAGGACTATTGACTCACCTCCACATGGCCATCACGAGTCTCAGCAGAATGGGGGTCTCCTGGTGGCGTCTGAGGTCCAGTCTCTGACGATCGGCTCTCCCTGCGTGCCCCGCGTGCATAGACAGCACGAGCAATGGAGACAGTATTTTGCTGTTTTTCACCGACGCTTGCTTTCAAGATGTTATCGTCGGCTGGGGCTGCTTTCATCACATACGTGGACAGCAGAAGAAGTGGAGATATGATTTTTTTCTTCAGATCAGCACAATTCTTTTCCCGATATCACGTGTGTGTGTGTGTGTGTGTGTGTGTGTGTGTGTGTGTGTGTGTGTGTGCAAGAAACTTGACCGATGGAGACTTCGAGACTCTCAGTTTTCACCTGCGTGACGGAACGAAACATTAGCAACAATCATCAGTGAAAAAATCTAAACTGTTCAATGTCGAATAAGAAATGTGGAAAACACTCACAAACACACTGACATAGAAACATAGAACTTGAGATTAAACATGCTTCAATATGTGTACACACACACACACACACACACACACACACACACACACACACACACACACACACACACACTGTGGCACACACACTGTGACACACACACACACTGTGACACACACACACACACACGCACGCGCACACACACACACACACACACACACACACACACACATACTTCTAGCAACACATTTTCTTATATGTTTAAGTGTTAAAGTTTTTGATGCACCATTATTTATAAACGCCCACGTTAACGTCTTTGGACACATTTCCTGATAAGACTGAGTGGCTAGAGGTCTAGGAGTGTTCATTACACTTTTTAAACGGTATAAGTCTGGTTTAAACGTCTCCAGCGAAGCAGACAAAAAATAACTCACTGTCAACCGCCATCGTGTTAGCTTTGGAGTTGAAAGTGAAGTTCTCAGTTTGTGTGTGAAACGCAGGCTGTTGCCCTCCACACACATAACTATCGCAAATACTTATTCAAACCCCTCATAAAGACATGTTTTGCCGCCGTCTCTAGGATACTCATTGACGCAATCAAAACAAAACATGCACAGAGAAGAGGAAATCAATAACACTTAATGGTTATGACAGGCCAAGGAGAAGATCACGCACTTAAAGCAGTTCCGATTCCACAGCTGTCTACACTAACCTCGCGATTATCACGTGCGGAGAATTGTAGGTATTAAAGACACCGTCCTCCCCCTATAAAAAAAAAGCCTAGTTTATTACCACGTCATGTCCCAAATCGGCACTAGTTCTGGGGACACAAAAACTAAGTTGGCATCGCACAGCTATAAAAAAATAAAATAAAAAAAAAGTCCACGTCGACTCACCATCTCAAATCTGGTCAGGCTTTCAATCGGGATAAGACCAACCCTCCACCGGAAGTGCCATAAATCAACAGCTTGGGTTCTCTCTGTGCACTGTACGAAATTGTCATGAATTGATTCCAGAACGGATACTGGGGCAATCTGTGAAATGATTTCAACAAAGTGTCACACTGTACACAGGAAGCAGTGGGGATGGTGATGTTTGGTATGGGTCAAAGTGGAGGGGTGTTCTTATCACTTGTAACACCTTGGCAGATGTGAGAATTAAAAAAAATAAAAAAATAAAAAAACTGTATTAGTCTGGTTTAAGTTTTAGAAGTTCGTCTGTGCCTTTAAAGGCGCCTCCATTTCTGCGGGAACCGTCACAAACATTAAGCCCCGGTCCCACTGTGACGAATTTTGACGGCGAACTACAACGATTTGGGATTCGTGGAGAAAATCGCCGAGGTCGTTGTGGTTCGTAATACTTCGTTTTTGTTCGGCCGAATTTTTGCAATCATTCGTGGTAAACATCGTTGTGGCAAAATCGTAGTAACTCGTTGTGGTTCGCCAAAATATTCGTGATAGTGGGACCTAGGCTTTAACACGTGCCACCGCCTCCACCCACTGGCCTTTAAAGTGAACAAAGAAGATACACACACACACAAATTAAAAAGAAGAAAAAGAAACGATGTAGAATGTTGATGCAGAATGTCTTATTAATTGTAGAATGTTCCCAAGATGGTTGTAATAATGACCTGACAATCAAATGATGCTGTGACTTATTGTAGAATGTTCCCAAGATGGTTGTAGCAATGACCAGCCAATCAAATGATGATTCTTTAGCTTCACGCGTATAGTAGGAAACGTTTATTCCGGCGTCGGCTGCTTCAAAGCATATACACTAAGAACAGTTATAACATTTAAAAACAGCGCGTGCTACAAACATCTACATAATAGCTTAGTACAATATCAACATGTTCAACCATGGTACGGAGTTGCTGTGACGGAAGGAATTGGGCTTTAAACTCTTTCCCTCAACGCAAAAAAAAGACCAACCTCATGAACAAAATACGCAGAGAAAAACATTAAACACCTGCACAGAGAAAAATTTTACCCACCTGAACAGAGACAATCTGGACACACCTGAACAGAGACAATCTGGACACACCTGAACAGAGACAATCTTGACACACCTGAACAGAGACAATCTGGACACACCTGAACAGAGACAATCTGGACACACCTGAACAGAGACAATCTTGACACACCTGAACAGAGACAATCTTGACACACCTGAACAGAGACAATCTTGACACACCTGAACAGAGACAATCTGGACACACCTGAACAGAGACAATCTGGACACACCTGAACAGAGACAATCTTGACACACCTGAACAGAGACAATCTTGACACACCTGAACAGAGACAATCTTGACACACCTGAACAGAGACAATCTTGACACACCTGAACAGAGACAATCTTGACACACCTGAACAGAGACAATCTTGACACACCTGCACAAAACGTGTCCACGCTGTCTGGCTGCTGACACAGAGGTAAGGTCCAGAAGTCAATCAGCAGGTGAGAAAGGCCTGCGTCCAGTCATGTGTGGACACTAGAGATGTGTGGTGCGATACACCCCTCGAGGCAATGATGCGTATCTCCGGACCCGGTATCCATGACTTAATCTGCAACGGAGCGAATAGGATACAATCATGTCAGTGTTATGTTGTTCGCGGTTTGAAGTGAGATCTCAGCTTACGAGCCTTGCCAAAACAGCCCGACAGGTGGAGTCTTCTCACCTTAAAAAATCAGGAGTAAAATCAAAAACAATTGAAAAAAACTGTACATCACGTGCCGTCCATACTTTCATGATAACATGCTGAAGAAGACAGTTTGCCGAAATATGGAAACATAAAAATCTAACCTAGTTACTGATGTGTCCACTTTAAAAGCAAGAGGGGTATAAATACACAACTTTTAACGAATGACAAAAGAGGTGCAACTGTTCGAGAGACAAGAGAGGTGCCACTGTATGTGAGACAAGAGGTACCACTGTGAGACAAGAGGTACCACTGTGAGACAAGAGAGGTGCCACTGTATGTGAGACAAGAGAGGTGCCACTGAGAGACAAGAGAGGTGCCACTGTATGTGAGACAAGAGAGATGCCACTGAGAGACAAGAGAGGTGCCACTGTATGTGAGACAAGAGAGGTGCCACTGTGAGACAAGAGAGGTGCCACTGTGAGACAAGAGAGGTGCCACTGTATGTGAGACAAGAGAGGTGCCACTGAGAGACAAGAGAGGTGCCACTGTATGTGAGACAAGAGAGGTGCCACTGTGAGACAAGAGAGGTGAGACAAGAGAGGTGAGACAAGAGAGGTGAGACAAGAGAGGTGCCACTGTATGTGAGACAAGAGGTACCACTGTGAGACAAGAGGTACCACTGTGAGACAAGAGAGGTGCCACTGTATGTGAGACAAGAGGTACCACTGTGAGACAAGAGAGGTGCCACTGTATGTGAGACAAGAGAGGTGCCACTGTATGTGAGACAAGAGGTACCACTGTGAGACAAGAGAGGTGCCACTGTATGTGAGACAAGAGAGGTGCCACTGTATGTGAGACAAGAGGTACCACTGTGAGACAAGAGGTACCACTGTGAGACAAGAGAGGTGAGACAAGAGAGGTGCCACTGTATGTGAGACAAGAGACGCGGGGAAGGGAAACAAGCCTGAGGGTCAGTCAAGTGGCCATCCAAATGAAGATATGGCCACCTGCTCAACCAACTGTGACTGACGCGCGTTATCAGATAGACATCGGGGATCTGTCCTGTTGCAGCAACATATATAGGCCTATTGTGGGAGTTTGACCAGTGTAATCTTATGTTTGACTGCTGTCTGTTTGTCTGTCTGTGTCTGTCTGTCTGTCTCTCTGTGTCTGTCTGTCTCTCTGTCTGTCTCTCTCTGTCTGTTAGTCTCTCTCTGTCTCTCCATCTGTCTGTATGTCTCTGTCTGTCTCTCTGTGTCTGTCTCTCTGCCTGTCTCTCTCTGTCTGTTAGTCTCTCTCTGTCTCTCCATCTGTCTGTCTGTCTGTCTCTCTCCATCTGTCTGTCTGTCTGTCTGTCTCTCTCTGTCTGTTAGTCTCTCTCTGTCTCTCCATCTGTCTGTATGTCTCTGTCTCTCTCCATCTGTCTGTCTGTGTCTGTCTGTCTGTCTCTCTGTGTCTGTCTCTCTGCCTGTCTCTGTCTGTTAGTCTCTCTCTGTCTCTCCATCTGTCTGTATGTCTCTGTCTCTCTCCATCTGTCTGTATGTCTCTGTCTCTCTCCATCTGTCTGTATGTCTCTGTCTCTCCGTCTGTCTGTCTGTCTCTGTCCATCTGTCTGTATGTCTCTGTCTCTCTCCATCTGTCTGTATGTCTCTGTCTCTCCATCTGTCTGTATGTCTCTCTCCATCTGTCTCTCTTTGTGTCTCTGTCTCTCCATCTCTCTGTGAGTCTCTGTCTGTCTCTCTCTGTGATCACCATTGCTCAATAATAGGAAAAGGCAACAATATTAGTGTGTATCATTTCGACGACTGTACAGATGTCCAGTTAACTTTTAGATTGTTATTTATTCTTCCCTTAAGACGGCTCATAATGCTCACATGTAGCCTGCTTAAAAACACATTTATTAAGTGAGCTTAGCAAATGTTATAACGATTACATAGATATTATTTGTGTGTGTGTGTTTTCAGATGTGCTGTTCATATCTTCTGTAAACGTACCTCCATTTTAAGACCTGGTTTTCTCACATTTTGAGTCCTAAATGGAAGGGGGGGGGGGGGGGTGTCACTGTAGCCGCTTCCGCAGCAGTGCAGCAGAAGGAAAATAATTCGACTTAAAGTAGGTACACTTCCTGTAGGTGCATTTCCTGTAGGTACACTTCCTGTAGGTGCATTTCCTGTAGGTACACTTATTGCTGAAGGTCCATTTTTCCTGTAGGTGCATTTCCTGTAGGTACACTTATTGCTGAAGGTCCATTTTTCCTGTAGGTGCATTTCCTGTAGGTACACTTCCTGTATGTGCATTTCCTGTAGGTACACTTCCCGTATGTTCACTTCCTGTAGGTGCAATTCCGGTAGGTGCATTTCCTGTATGTGTGTTCACGCACAATCACGCGTCATATGCGAGACAACCGTGAAAGGATGACTTACATTTTAAGCTCTTGATCATCGTTAATGAATCAAAACGTTTTCACGTAAAAAAACTCAAAACTTAGTTTGGTGAAGTAAATCAAATTACATAATTATGTAACATAACAAAGAGAATCATGCGTGTGTGTGTAACTGTGTATCGCTTACAACCAGTCTTGTCTGGAAGTGACTGGGACATTGCAGTAACCTAAATCCACCAGAAAAGATTACACAGTACCAGTTACAAACACACACACACACACACACATACATACACACACACACACTGACAAACACACATACTGCCACACACACACACACACACACACACACACACACACACACACACACACACACACACACACACACACACACTGACACAAGTCAAGGTCACTTTCACGGCTACAGTTTTTCATCATTTTATTTGAAATTTTCGTTACATGATCTTCAACTTCATGCAGACTATGAAATTGCATTACAGCTTAGTACCTTAAAAATGCGTTAATGAAATTATCACTAACACTTAGCCATTTTTTTGTCGATTTCTCAAAAGCCGATATTTGAATCACAAAGGTGACATCATTGTATTTTGTATTGCCTCCTGTATCCGAAAATATATGTTTTTGTTGTGTTTGATTGAAAAATGGGCTTAAAATGAAGACTCCAAACCGTTATATATCGACTTTCTTGACATGACCCCGTTTTGACCCCAACATGTGATGGGGGTCAAACAAACTAGGGTCATGCCGACAGATGATCAAACCCTTATGCAACTCTTACACTGTGCCGAATTGCCCTTGCGAATAGAATTTTCCAATAATTCACAATGATCGGGACATGGTCGCAAGACATTCGTAAAATGTTCTTAACCATTAGCAACATGTTCCTAATATTCGCAAAGAAGTCATATTCTCAACTTTTTTGCAACGTATTTGTAAGATTTCGCAAGACATTCGTAATCATCGCAATGTATTCGTAACGCTCGCAAGGCATTCGCAACCATTCGTTATGCCTGTCTCACACTGTGCTGAATATCCTTGCGAACATTCGTAATCATCGCAATGTATTCGTCAGGCTCGCAAGGCATTCGCAAACATTCGTTATGCCTGTCTTACACTGTGCCGAATATTCTTGCGAATATAGATTCGTATGCATTCGCAATGATCAGTAGACATTCGCAAGCACTCGCAACCATTCGTAAGACATTCGCAAGGATTCGTAAGGCTTCGAATGGTCAATATTTTTCCTGTCCATTAGTCTCTTTTTTTTGCCAAATACAACATGTTCATATACACATTTCTTGCGAATGTCTTACGAATAGTTGCGAGTGCTTGCGAATGTGTACTGATCATTGCGAATGCCTTGCGAGCGCTACGAATACCTTTACGATGATTACGAATGGCTTGCGAATACTGAAGAATATGCATTCCTTGCGAATATTAGGAGCATGTTGCTAATATTCGCAACAAGAGACGAATGGTGGCGAATGGTTAAGAACATTTACGAATGTCTTGCGACCATGTCCCGATCATTACGAATTATTGGTGAATTCTATTCGCAAGGGAAATTCGGCACAGTGTAAGAGCAGTATTACGAACAATGCGAATTGCATAATCGCTTTATTGGTAAAATGTTTGCAAGCACTCGCAACACTCGCAAGACCACTCGCAACGTTCGTAATACATCCGCAAGACATTCGTATATGGATTTGTATGCATTCGCAATGATCGGTAAGGCTTCGAATTTTCAATATTTTTTCCTGTCCATTCGTCTCTTTTTTTTGCCGAATACAACATGTTCATATTCGCAAGGATATTCGGCACAGTGTAAGACGGGCTTTAAAGTGTTCAAACATTCAAAGCTCTAGCTTCAAAAACACATGAAATAACGTCAATTTGATGCTATTATGAATCGAACATGACCCCCTGTGACCCCAAAAGTTGACGAGGGTCAATCAAACTTTAGTCAAGTCGGGAGATTATCAAACCCTTGAAGTGTGCAAAGTTTTAGCTTCAAAAACATCCGAGATAACCTAAACGTTAAGTGTTTATTAAACGAACATGACCCCGCTGTGACCCCACGAGGGTCAACCAAACTGGGGTCACTTCGTCAGATCATCAAACCCTAAAAGTATGCAAAGTTTCAGAGGTCTAGCTTGAAAACATCCGAGATAACCTAAATGTTAAGTGTTTTGTCCATGGACGGACATACGGACGGACACATAATGAATCCTAATACTCACCAATTACTCAGGTGAGTCAAAACTCAAACCAAACAAAACTAGTGAAATCAAGCCAAACAAAACCACTGGCGCTGCTTCCTTCTCAGTAAAAACAACAGGTGCTTGGAGCGAACACGTGTGTAAGTTCGATAGCTAAAATGTGCACACTCAGTCTACTGAGGAGTCTGTGAACACGCCACTTCTCGGCTTGGTATCAGCAGGCTATTTACTGCATCCATCTAATACGTGACTGAACGAACAATGCTGTGTGCAATACTTGGGGTGAGCGGGTTAAAGTTGCAGTGCCTGTTGTGTGCAATACCTGGGGTGAGCGGGTTAAAGTTGCAGTGCCTGTTGTGTGCAATACTTGGGGTGAACGGGTTAAAGTTGCAGTGCCTGTTGTGTGCAATACTTGGGGTGAGCGGGTTAAAGTTGCAGTGCCTGTTGTGTGCAATACTTGGGGTGAACGGGTTAAAGTTGCAGTGCCTGTTGTGTGCAATACTTGGGGTGAACGGGTTAAAGTTGCAGTGCCTGTTGTGTACAATACTTGGGGTGAGCGGGTTAAAGTTGCAGTGCCTGTTGTGTGCAATACTTGGGGTGAGCGGGTTAAAGTTGCAGTGCCTGTTGTGTGCAATACCTGGGGTGAGCGTGTTAAAGTTGCAGTGCCTGTTGTGTGCAATATTTGGGGTGAGCGGGTTAAAGTTGCAGTGCCTGTTGTGTGCAATATTTGGGGTGAGCGGGTTAAAGTTGCAGTGCCTGTTGTGTACAATACTTGGGGTGAGCGGGTTAAAGTTGCAGTGCCTGTTGTGTGCAATACTTGGGGTGAGCGGGTTAAAGTTGCAGTGCCTGTTGTGTGCAATACTTGGGGTGAGCGGGTTAAAGTTGCAGTGCCTGTTGTGTGCAATATTTGGGGTGAGCGGGTTAAAGTTGCAGTGCCTGTTGTGTGCAATATTTGGGGTGAGCGGGTTAAAGTTGCAGTGCCTGTTGTGTGCAATACTTGGGGTGAGCGGGTTAAAGTTGCAGTGCCTGTTGTGTGCAATACTTGGGGTGAGCGGGTTAAAGTTGCAGTGCCTGTTGTGTGCAATACCTGGGGTGAGCGTGTTAAAGTTGCAGTGCCTGTTGTGTGCAATACTTTGGGTGAGCGGGTTAAAGTTGCAGTGCCTGTTGTGTGCAATACTTGGGGTGAGCGGGTTAAAGTTGCAGTGCCTGTTGTGTGCAATACTTGGGGTGAGCGGGTTAAAGTTGCAGTGCCTGTTGTGTGCAATACTTGGGGTGAGCGGGTTAAAGTTGCAGTGCCTGTTGTGTGCAATACTTGGGGTGAGCGGGTTAAAGTTGCAGTGCCTGTTGTGTGCAATATTTGGGGTGAGCGGGTTAAAGTTGCAGTGCCTGTTGTGTGCAATACTTGGGGTGAGCGGGTTAAAGTTGCAGTGCCTGTTGTGTGCAATACTTGGGGTGAGCGGGTTAAAGTTACAGCGCGTGCCACAGCTATACAGAGGCTTCGATTTATCATTTTGACACAGGTGATGATATAAACAATCCAAACATCATCACAACCATCATCACAACCATCATCACAACCATCATCACAACCATCATCACAACCATCATCACAACCATCATCACAACCATCATCACAACCATCATCACAACCATCATCACAACCATCATCACAAACATCATCACAAACATCATCACAACCATCATCACGAACATCATCACAACCATCATCACAACCATCATCACAAACATCATCACAACCATCATCACAAACATCATCACAACCATCATCACAAACATCATCACAACCATCATCACAAACATCATCACAAACATCATCACAACCATCATCACAAACATCATCACAAACATCATCACAACCATCATCACAAACATCATCACAAACATCATCACAACCATCATCACAAACATCATCACAAACATCATCACAACCATCATCACGAACATCATCACAACCATCATCACAACCATCATCACAACCATCATCACAACCATCCAACGGATGACTGCACATACCTTCAGTGTTGCCAGCAAAACGAAACTGTCTGCAATTTGTCAGTTCGCATGTTCCGCACACATTTGCTTGACATTTACCAACGGCAACGAGGGACTCCCTGACAAACACGGTGACCTCCCCCCCCCCACACACACTAAATGTCACCCTCTAAAATGCCAATAACTCCCACATGTGTTCAGCGAACTTCCTCATCTACAGTGTACATTTGCTTGAAATGTGTAATAATAATTTCACAAAACGTCAAGTGTGTAGGTCAAGTGGTTTGATCTTTATGCTTCAAAACATTATTATTGAACTTCGGAGATCGTCTCTACATTAGAAGGCTTGACGGTAAGCAGTAACCACACTCATCAGACTTGGACCCTCCACACTCCTGTAATTGCTGTTTCAACTCATATATTGTCTGATGGTGGTTATGGTATTCGAGGCCCTTCAAAAACATCAACAGGTAAACATTTTGAGGGTGAATATTGGGTAAGTGTGGCCACCTCTTTTGAGTCAATCCCCGAGTTTCGAATGCATTTTTGAAAGAGCAATAAAAGTCAGACAATATACCATGCAACCTTTAGACTTGTTTACTCATCACACAAATCTCAACATATTGTACATTAGTCCAAGCAAATAAGAGAACAACGTTGAAGTGACAATGACTAGGTTTAAAATGTCCCTTATCAGAAAGTTCAACCTCAGTCCTTTGATGTTTATTAAACACATTTTCATATAAAGTTGGCGCTTCATATGGAAAAGTGGCTTTGAAATTGACCCTAATCCTTCTTTGGGCTCTGTAAATGTCGTTTGGGGCTATGGTTGTAAAACGGTATCTACTGGTCACCCCAATGTATAAACTGAAAACTCTTTCTGCACCAGAACACGCAGAAAGGATTGTATCTGCCTGATGTCTGATGCTTTTCAAAATCCCCAACCACTAACACCTTCAAAACGGACATTAACTGACACTGTTGTTTTTCCCTATATAATCCTTACTATTTTTCCGAGACGTCGTCGTGTTGTGTATTTAGCTTGCCACAACCTCATACATGGTCCTAAAAGTTAAAGTTGAAGAAAATACTAAAGATAAATGAACAAGCTGACGCAGTGTCATTCGCACCGTGAATCCCCCCATGGGAACATACTAAAGTCTGGTTCCAAATAGGCTCAATTTCCTTCTATTTCTTTGTATTTCTGCCTCGTAGGGGTAGGGGTGTTCAAACCAAAG
The DNA here is from genome assembly GCF_037325665.1 of Littorina saxatilis. NCBI lineage: Eukaryota > Metazoa > Mollusca > Gastropoda > Littorinimorpha > Littorinidae > Littorina > Littorina saxatilis. Next base: position 69,232,514 of record NC_090256.1, read on the forward strand.
GCACCTTTAAACCAAAATTCAAATCACACATCTTACAATACTAAGACACTCAGCAGTGAAAGGGTGTCTGCTGGTAAAAAATTCCAAACAATCCTAAAAGTACTTCACTACTAAACGTGCTTTTAAAAAGAGCCGTTATTTTTCCCTCTATAATCAGTATTGTGTTTTCTGCGAACATGTAGTCTATTTAGATGGTTGTCATGTGCACATGAGTTGCTAAAGCGTTTTCAGTTGGGCATATGTCGAAAAGCAAAGAATTAGCCCTTTGAAAACCATCAGAACTGTCACACAAAAATAACATTTACCTATCTCACCAACTGACCAAACATAGGGCTTTTCCTTATGTATTATGTATTGTCGTGTTTTTTGTAGCATACTTGTGAAAACAGCCACCATTGTTGTAAATGATACTTTAAAGAGCATTATTTCATTTTTACAGTTGAAGGACAACCTGGACTGCCGTATATTACAGCTGTTTTACAATCAGCCAAAATTTTCTTAACAAACGTATGTTAAGAACAACTCCCATAGTGAAATTGAAGGAAAACAAAGTGAAAATCCCCCTGCCATAGAGGAGCTAAAGAATCAACAATAAACGACTGCATGGATAGCTTGATGCACGAATGCATTGCGGACATGTTTTGTCTCCAACCAAGAGAAAGTTCCAAAAAATCCCCTTTGTGCTTCTTATTATACAGTGACGTCAAAGACAGCCTTTTCTGCTGTTCATACATTCAGGGGTTATGGTTACACTAAACGACGTAGTTGTAGTCATACTGCCATCCAGATTTATTTTTTCCTTGCGAGCAGTCACAGGGCGTTTGTGCTGTCTGCCAACCGTCAGACGACCCCGCCCAAGTCTGTTAAGGGACCGTTTGACCGTTATAGAACGCGTCTTTTTGATTTTTTAGCACATTTGGAAACGGTTGATTTTTATCCCTACCATTGTTTCCAAACATTATATAGGAATGTTTTGTGAACAACGGATAATAGCCGCTACTCGCATGTGTAGCAAAAATGAGCGTACATACTCACCCTGGTCGTACAGCCGTTGTCCGTTGCCCGTCTTCATCTGTCTGTACAAATCATTACCTTTGGATTTTTCTCGAACGCTATGAAGTGAAGAAACACCAAATGTTGCAAAATGTTGTATGACCCCAAGAGCTCAAAAAAGATACTTGAGAACCTTGACCTTACCTTAAGGTCAAGGTCACAGGGAGAATGAATGTGGTCTAAAAACTGCAAAATTTCACATTGTGCCAGTTTTCTGGAAAATAAATTAAAAACAGCGGGCTTAGTTTTGTATGGTGTACAAGAAAAAGAAAGCCTTATCTTCTGATACCATTTTGGTTGACCTCGCTTCAATGTCAAGGTCACAGGAGTCCTTCAAAGTTGAATTGTATATATGTTTTGAAGTGACCTTGACCCTGAACTATGAAAAAAATCTTTCAAACTTCATAATTGTGTGGGGCACATGTTATATACTGATATTGAGCCACATTTAGTCACATATCATCAAGGTCAAGGTCACTTTGCCCCTTATGAAATGTGACTGAAACGGGCAATTGAATCACTAAAAGTGACAATGTCTCTTTGTAGAAAGTGCCAATAAGTATGTTTATGCTTCCTATGTCTTGAATTGATAGCCTTGTGATGTGTGACCTTTGATGATCTTGACCTTGGCCAAAGGTCATGTGTAATTTGGTAGGAAAAATCTGTAAACCAGTTCTAATAGTGTACAATGTCCTTGCCAGCTTCAGTTGTTAGACCTTCACCTTCAAGGTCACCTAAAGGTCAAGGTCACTTTAAGACAAAGGTCAAGCATGAGAGTCGCATGGGCTTTGCTTTGTTGATTTTTTACTAAGACACATGGATTTCTTTACCCGGCTTGGTCACATTTTTCATAGGGGTCAATGTGACCTTGACCCTAACGATATGTGACCAGATGTGGCTCACTATGAAATTCTAACAAACGCCCCACTCAGTGTTTAAGTTTGTAAGAGATATCGTCCATAGTAAAGTTAAAGGGGCAAGCTCACATCAAAATATGTCTACAATTCAACTTTGAAGGGCTCCTCTGACCTTGACATTGAAGCGAGGTCAACCAAAATGGTATCAGAAGATAAGGCTTTCTTTTTCTTGTATACCATACAAAACTAAGCCCGCTGTTTTTAATTTGTTTTCCAGAAAACTGGCACAATGTGAAATTTTGCAGTTTTTAGACCACATTAATTCTCCCTGTGACCTTGACCTTATGGTAAGGTCAAGGTTCTCAAGTATCTTTTTTGAGCTCTTGGGGTCATACAACATTTTGCAACATTTGGTGTTTCTTCACTTCATAGCGTTGGAGAAATATCCAAAGGTAATGTTCAGTACAGACAGATAAAGACGGGCAACGGACAACGGCTGGACGACCAGGGTGAGTATGTACTCTCACTTTTGCTACACATGCGAGTAGCGGCTATTATCCGTTGTTCACAAAACATTCCTATATAATGTTTGGAAACAATGGTAGGGATAAAAATCAACCGTTTCCAACTGTGCCAAACAATCAAAAAGACGCGTTCTATAACGGTCAAACGGTCCCTTAACAGACTTGGGCGGGGTCATCTAACGGTTGGCAGACAGCACAAACACCCTGTGACTGCTCGCAAGGAAAAAATAAATCTGGATGGCAGTATGGCTACAACTACGTCGTTTAGTGTAACCATAACCCCTGAATGTATGAACAGCAGAAAAGGCTGTCTTTGACGTCACTGTATAATAAGAAGCACAAAAGGGATTTTTTGGAACTTTCTCTTGGTTGGAGACAAACATGTCCGCAATGCATTCGTGCATCAAGCTATCCATGCAGTCGTTTATTGTTGATTCTTTAGCTCCTCTATGGCAGGGGGATTTTCACTTTGTTTTCCTTCAATTTCACTATGGGAGTTGTTCTTAACATACGTTTGTTAAGAAAATTTTGGCTGATTGTAAAACAGCTGTAATATACGGCAGTCCAGGTTGTCCTTCAACTGTAAAAATGAAATAATGCTCTTTAAAGTATCATTTACAACAGTGGTGGCTGTTTTCACAAGTATGCTACAAAAAACACGACAATACATAATACATAAGGAAAAGCCCTATGTTTGGTGAGTTGGTGAGATAGGTAAATGTTATTTTTGTGTGACAGTTCTGATGGTTTTCAAAGGGCTAATTCTTTGCTTTTCGACATATGCCCAACTGAAAACGCTTTAGCAACTCATGTGCACATGACAACCATCTAAATAGACTACATGTTCGCAGAAAACACAATACTGATTATAGAGGGAAAAATAACGGCTCTTTTTAAAAGCACGTTTAGTAGTGAAGTACTTTTAGGATTGTTTGGAATTTTTTACCAGCAGACACCCTTTCACTGCTGAGTGTCTTAGTATTGTAAGATGTGTGATTTGAATTTTGGTTTAAAGGTGCCTTTGGTTTGAACACCCCTACCCCTACGAGGCAGAAATACAAAGAAATTGAGCCTATTTGGAACCAGACTTTAGTATGTTCCCATGGGGGGATTCACGGTGCGAATGACACTGCGTCAGCTTGTTCATTTATCTTTAGTATTTTCTTCAACTTTAACTTTTAGGACCATGTATGAGGTTGTGGCAAGCTAAATACACAACACGACGACGTCTCGGAAAAATAGTAAGGATTATATAGGGAAAAACAACAGTGTCAGTTAATGTCCGTTTTGAAGGTGTTAGTGGTTGGGGATTTTGAAAAGCATCAGACATCAGGCAGATACAATCCTTTCTGCGTGTTCTGGTGCAGAAAGAGTTTTCAGTTTATACATTGGGGTGACCAGTAGATACCGTTTTACAACCATAGCCCCAAACGACATTTACAGAGCCCAAAGAAGGATTAGGGTCAATTTCAAAGCCACTTTTCCATATGAAGCGCCAACTTTATATGAAAATGTGTTTAATAAACATCAAAGGACTGAGGTTGAACTTTCTGATAAGGGACATTTTAAACCTAGTCATTGTCACTTCAACGTTCCCTTCACTAAAGTGGCTAAGATGCCTGGACTACATCAAATATAAAGTAATTTGCTGAATTCAGGAGTTAGTAGCATTTTAGTAGGTAGCATTGTTTTGGGGGCAACTTATTCACTACTTGCAGTAGGGTTTGGGACTAAGGGCATTGTGGCCGCCATTGTTAGTCTCGGCTTCCCATTTTCCAGTTTGTTTGGGGGATCCGCACAAACTTCCGGCTCTTTTAAACAACAACTTTGAAAAGTGTCGTCACAGTCGCGTCACTGAAATGTATCAATACCTCTTTTTTTTTATTAAACAAAAAATGGAGGTAAACCCACCGGTGACAGGAAGATGACAATGGCAATGCCTAACCAGAAGCCTGACATCCGCCTGGAGCTGGAAGCACTTGAAGAAGATGCACGGGCCATACCAGCCCTTTTCTGCGGACTGGACGCACGAAGTTGTTCTAAGAAATCAGGATCAAAGTCACGATACGAGTGACTGCTCTCGCGCCCTACATTGTTAACATCAGAAGCAAAGACACGCGAGGGGCTTTTGTTTGCCCGAGGGAGCGGTGAGTTTGCCCGAGGGAGCGGTGAGTATGCCCGAGGGGGCGGCGAGTATGCCCGAGGGGGCGGCGAGTATGCCCGAGGGGGCGGCGAGTATGCCCGAGGGCGCGGTGAGTATGCCCGAGGGCGCGGTGAGTATGCCCGAGGGGGCGGCGAGTATGTCCGTTGTGGCCTAGGTGGGGTCCAGGCAGACCACCTATCATCCTGCGCGTGATGCGATTGGTTGATGTCCACCACGAGGCTGAATGACGTCAGCGGAGTGACGAAGCCGTGGGTCAAGGCCATGCGGAGAGCCTGTTCCCTGGTCCTGGTTTTCTCCGCTACAGACGACGTCATGTCCATCTTCTTCAGCAGACTCTTGATCTTCATGTAGGCCCACAGTTTCTCCGTCACGCCATCCTCCTCCCCCGCCTGGCTCAACACCTCCACTTTGCCCGCAGGCACCACGAAATCCACAGCTCCTTCAGCCCCTGTGGCGTGCAGCGCGGCGCCTAGAGAGACGAGGCCGGTACCGCCCGCCATCTTGGTCCTGCCCGCCACGATGATCTCCCTTCCCTGGAAGAAGAGGGGGAAGGTGGTGTCGGTGAGAAGGGGGGTGTCCACAACGTCACTGCTGTACGTCGCCATGACGTCACGGAGAGTGGGGGTGCTTATCTCCTCGTAGAAAGTCGTCAGCTGATCCTCTGCATCGTTGTCCTCATAGACCCTGCGAGCAAAGCCGCGGTTCACATCTGACACTTGGGTGATCAAATCGAAGTTGAGGTCAAAGCCGAAACCTAGCGAGAAGATGGAAGATCTTCCTCCGTTTTTTCTAGTTACGTCACGGACGATTTGATTAGTGTCAACGATGCCCGACGTTGGCTCACCGTCGGTTAAGAAAACGATGATGTCAGCCGTCTTACGAGAGTTCTGCTCGCTGTTTTTGAACAGAACTTCCAGACCTCTCGTTAAGGCAAGGTGGATGTTAGTCGTTCTATTGGCAACCAGTTCATATTTTACAAACCGTTTCGCCTTTTCTATCTCCACACTCAAAGTGCTCCTTGGTGACTCTGCCCACACCTCCACGCCGTTGTTAAACAGCAGGATGTTGAAGGTATCTTGGTCCCTCAGGTTGTCAAGGATCTTTAGCAAAGCTTGCTTGGCCTGCTCGATCTTAGCGCCGCTCATGGAACCACTGATGTCGATGACGAAGAGGATGTTCTTGGGGAGGGGGTCGAGGCCTGGCGGGGCGAAGAAGTGGGCGAAGTAGTCGTCCTGGACGATGACGCTGCTTCCCTGGGGCTCGTCCTGCAGGCTGTAGAGGACGACCACCTCGCCGTGGATGCCTCTCTGGACGTCAAAGCCACGCTGCATCTCAACTGTGGGGCAGAAAGTGAGTTCTCTCGAGTCTGGCCTCGCCCTCACCTCAGTCTGTGGAGAATGACGATACAGTTTAGTTTGTGAGCGCGCTTGTGTGTGTGTGTGTGTGGGTAGAAGCAAAGTGTGTGTGTGTGTGTGTGTGTGTGTGTGTGTGTGTGTGTGTGTGTGTGTGTGTGTGCGTCTGTGTGTTTGTGTGTGTTTGTGTGTTTGTGTGTGTGTGTGTGTGTGTGTGTGTGTGTGTGTGTGTGTGTGTGTCACTGTGTGTGTTTTCGCGAGAGAAAGAGAGAAAGAAGAAGTCGCGTGAAGCGATATAAAAACATTTAGTCAAGATCAGCACCACAAACCAATCATCGCCGAGACTACATTCAGATAGTCTCGGCTAACCAAACCGAAGACCGAGACGGGTCACGCTCGCCGCCGCGAAGCACGCGCCCGAAATACTTACTGAACCTATTTCTTTTCATTCAGAGCACAGTTTCAGGGTAAACATGACATATGTATATATTTTTGAATTTAGGAGAAGATGAAGAATACAATGCAAACAATTTAAAATCTGTTTGCGAAAAATGGATTTTAATGACAACATTAATAAGCAAACTCATTAATTAATTTTAAAGCCTCCAAGCTATACCAAAGTCCGGGATTTGTCGAAGATTACTTGACCAAACTTTCAACCATTTTGCCTAAAAACTGAAGGCGTGACATGACAGTGCCACCTCAACTTTCACAAAAAGCCGGATATGATGTCTTCAATGACATTTATCGAAAAATTGAGAGAGAAAAACGTGTGGGGATATCATTCCCAGGAACTTTCATGTGAAGTTTCATGAAGATCTGTCCAATAGTTTTCTCTGAATCGCTACACACACACACACACACGTACACAGACAAACACACACACACACACACACACACACACACACACACACACATACACATACACCACACCCTCGTCTTGATTCCCCGTCAATTTTAAAACATTTAGTCAAAACTTGACTAAATATAAAAAGGAGAAGAGAGAGAGAGAGAAAGAGCGCGCGCGTGCGAGAGAGCAAGAGTGAGGGAGAGAGAGATTTATCTTCATCGATTTGCATACTCATTACTGGTGCCCCTGTCTTATTTTAGTGCTGTTTATTCGTAATCATCTGTGTCAGTGTAAAGACAGAGGAAAGTGAAGGTGACAGGTGACACCGAGGACACGGAGGAAAAGCGAGGCACGGACAAAACGTGTCAGTTCCAATGGCAAATATAACATCCTGACCAAAATATTAAAAACACATGTAAACAAAACGTAGGTAGTCGTCAGATGTTTGTGTGGCAAAACCATGTCAAAACTAAATAGGGTAGGGTCTTAGAAAAGCGTTTAGAGAACGTCAAGCGCTATATAAATCTCCCCATATATATATATGTATAGGTTACAACACGAGTGGTTTTTTTTATATGGCTTGTATTTCAGTCAAGACCCAGCGGATGAATATCATCGGGAGACACGAGCCTCTGGCGAGTGGCTCTCGATTGATATTCCCGCTGGGTCTTGACTGAAATACAAGCCATATAAAAAACCACGAGTGTTGTAATCTGTATATCCCATTCTACCATCAAACACAAAGTGTAGACTACTAGCGGCACTGTTGCGATCTGTGCAGGGTAAAACAGTGTTGCCAGCGAGACTTAGCCCTTTTGCAACCTTAAACTAAGTGACCGTCGCTGAAAAAATAAAACGAATGAGTGCATCGATAAGTACGCGGTAACACTACTTTCAGACCATTTAAAAGCTTTAAGTAAAGGTTCATAAGTTGCAAGAAAGTAATGAAGTCGTATAGAAATTAATTTAGTTGAAGCGCACAATTCTTTTGTTTTGCGTTTCAGGTCGGCAGAACGGGCGAAACGGGTTTGGGACCCATTTGGCTTACTCGATTCAGAATCGATTCCACGTTGTTTTTCTCGAACGTGTGTAATTAGGCTTATTGACAGAGAAGCAAATTTTAGGGAACAAATATGTAGGTTTAGATTTAACCATTTGCTCCCTATTTGAAATGTATCTACGTGATAAACTGTTTTGCGAGTGTGTTTGCATGGATGAACTTAAACTGGTATGGGTGTGAGGAAAACGCGACCGACACGTCTGTCACCGCCGATTGATTGCAGTTTGAAGGAATATGACTGGATTACGGAAAAATACACACATGTTAAGTTCTTGGTTACCTTCATCGCCAATGTGGACTTACTGCAGAGCCAGGCAAAAGAGTAGACTTGCTCGCAAAACACGTGAAACAGCCGATGTTTGATAGCGAAGCCCAACCGTGCCAGGTAAAGGACGCTTCTCGGTCTCGCTGCGCATGTCACCAGTGACAGTGTTGTTGCTTTGAGTTTGACTAACAAACTCGAAACTGTCATTTAAAACATGAGCCAAATGTGTATTGATTGTGTGATTAGTCTATGTGACAGGGCTTCTATTATCTGTGCTCCCTAGCTTCTGTCAGTTCCCACACCGACACTGCCAGAGAAACTGAAGACGCACACCAAAACACACTACCGACAGATTCTCAAAAGTCGTCTGCTAACGATGCAAGGGAGGGTACTCGTGTTTTTGTTTTGGTTCGCTAGCATCTGGTTATCTTGAAAGTTGAATGTTCGTTTTTTTCGACCTGCATTGCTTTCATAATGAAAGAAACGTTTGCTTATTGCATCTCATACATCAGATCAGTTCTGAGATTCATTTTTGCGTGCAACTGATATGGTTTTCTGAGCCGTGCAATACGATTTTGGAACTTCATACAAATGTGTCACATTGTTCGGCGCGAGGTCAAAGGTCGGGAGGAAAGTAGTTCTTTGCCCAAATCGGAATCTGCACTATCATATATTTTTTGGAGTCCATGATGTATTTATTGAGCTATAAAAATACAACATATATACCCATACTGAAGTAACAGAGACAAAGAAGGGAGGTCATGGGATATATATATATATATATATATATATACATATATATATATATATTATATATATATATATTATGTTGTAGTCCAAGTAGAAAACTCCAGACCATATGAGTAAAAAACACATGTATGTAACAAATGGGTGGTGCCTGTTATCGTCCATGTGGTTTTGATATGAAATTAAAAAAATATAATTTTTTATGAATTGTTGAATGATTTTTTTTTTTTTAACATCATCGTGATTCTGTGTTGTCTCTGTCAGAAAGATGCCAAGTTCTACAACCGTTGTCGGAAAATCTTGCTCTGTTAAAGAATAAGAAGAATAAGAAGAAGAATACTTTATTATCTCATAGAGAAATTCAGGGGTGGTACATAACAGTAATACAAACAAGACATTGATTTTACATAAAACATATAGCACTATATAACATGAACATCTTTAAAGCACTGCGCTTACATATTCTCGCACACCTACGCGTATAAAGAACTATGGCTAAACATCATTGCAAAATATCATAACATACAATATATCGCAGGAAATATACGGTTGTAGGTTACTTCCCGTTGTATGGTCACTCTCTCACTCACTCTCTCTCAGTCTCTCTCTCATTCACTCTCACTCAGTCTCTCACTCTTAGTCTCACTCTCTCTCTTTCTCTCTCTCTCTCTCTCTCTCTCTCTCTCTCTCTCTCTCTTATTGTGCCGTGTTTATTTAGGCGTGTGTGTGTGTGTTTATGTATTTGTCGCAATTGTGCCGTATATATCTTGTGGATTTGGCGACCTGTAACACCACACACACGCACACTCACACACACAAACACACGCACACACACAAACACACGCACACATACACACTCACTTCACAAAGAGAGAGTCTTTTAAATCACCATTTTTGTTATCTCCCCTGCACTGTCCGTTGTTAGTATGGTTAGTCTTTAGACTTCTATGCTGGGGGATAACTCCAGTCTTATTGTCTTCCCCTGCCCCAGAAAATGTCTGTCTTGTGTAGGGATACAACTCGTCTGCTTTGACAGCATTTAATTTGTGTGCTTTTATTCGATCTGGTAATTATGTATGGTTGAGGACTGTGTTTTTAGGATTTTAATCAATTATGAACAGAAACATTTATTGTTGAGAACATACGTTTCTGTTGGTGTGGAAAAAGGAACTGGAAATATTATTATGCTGTTTTTCCCTTGTGACACGCGGCCCGGGTAGTAGTAGTGTTGATACCTTTTCGGAAAGTGTTCCCATCACTAAAAATGAAGAACGGGCAATCTCTCGTTCTCTGATGAATGCATTGCCACTAAAATTGCACAATGAATGGTAACAATTCCGAGCCAAAAGATGTGATGTACACTGAAAACTAAACAACAAAAAATTAGTCGTAGGAGCTGGATTATTCTGTTTCCCTTGTGGCACGCACCGGGTAGTAGTGTTGATACCTTTTCGGAAAGTGTTCCCATCACTAAAAATGAAGAACGGGCAATCTCTCGTTCTCTGATGAATGCATTATAAATTATAATGTTCAACTTTATTTCTAGACTCGAAATCAAACACACACTCCAAGAATGACAAGGAAGGAAACAAACAAACTTCACACAATTTGAAACGGAATTACCCAAAGAATTCAGAATTGAGAAGAAAGAAAGAAAAACGGGGAACCTTTCACCGTCATTTCTGTGTCGAAGTTGTGTCTGGGCATTACTAATGTATACTGGGGGAGAGAGTAACTTTTCGCCGCCGCTCACTACAATTACCCACATATATCAGTCATCTCAATCAAAAAAGTTTTAAGAAGAAGACGAAGAAGAACAACTATACTCTCACTCCCATAAATTATAATGTACAACTTTATTTTTAGACTCGAAATCAAACACACACTCCAAGAATGACAAGGAAGGAAACAAACAAACTTCACACAATTTGAAACGGAATTACCCAAAGAATTCAGAATTGAGAAGAAAGAAAGAAAAACGGGGAACCTTTCACCGTCCTTTCTGTGTCGAAGTTGTGTCTGGGCATTACTAATGTATACTGGGGGAGAGAGTAACTTTTCGTCGCCGCTCACTACAATTACCCACATAATTATATCAGTCATCTCAATCAAAAAAGTTTTAAGAAGAAGAAGACGACGAAGAACAACTATACTCTCACTCCCATAAATTATAATGTACAACTTTATTTCTAGACTCGAAATCAAACACACACTCCAAGAATGACAAGGAAGGAAACAAACAAACTTCACACAATTTGAAACGGAATTACCCAAAGAATTCAGAATTGAGAAGAAAGAAAGAAAAACGGGGAACCTTTCACCGTCATTTCTGCGTTGATATTATGTCAGGACATTTAAGTACGATGATCCATATCGACCCAGCACAAAACTTAATGCACACGAAACAGCACACCTGTGATGCGGCACCCAAAAAAGAAATCCTTTACTTCCAGTTTCTCTCTCTCACTCGCTCTCAACTCAAAGCCACACATGGTGAGATAAATATCGACCCAGCTGACAAAACTTAATGCACACGAAACAGCACACCTGTGATGCGGCACCCAAAAAAGAAATCCTTTACTTCCAGTTTCTCTCTCTCACTCGCTCTCAACTCAAAGCCACACATGGTGAGATAAATATCGACCCAGCACAAAACTTAATGCACACGAAACAGCACACCTGTGATGCGGCACCCAAAAAAGAAATCCTTTACTTCCAGTTTCTCTCTCTCACTCGCTCTCAACTCAAAGCCACACATGGTGAGATAAATATCGACCCAGCACAAAACTTAATGCACACGAAACAGCACACCTGTGATGCGGCACCCAAAAAAGAAATCCTTTACTTCCAGTTTCTCTCTCTCACTCGCTCTCAACTCAAAGCCACACATGGTGAGATAAATATCGACCCAGCACAAAACTTAATGCACACGAAACAGCACACCTGTGATGCGGCACCCAAAAAAGAAATCCTTTACTTCCAGTTTCTCTCTCTCACTCGCTCTCTGTCAGGACATTTAAGTACGATGATCCACACATAAAAAAAAGTGCTGTGCAAGGATATATGCTTCTGACAAAAGAGAACTTCTGTTTATTCTTTATTTTTAGACTCGAAATCAAACACACACTCCAAGAATGACAAGGAAGGAAACAAACAAAAACTTCACACAATTTGAAACGAAATTACCAAAGAAAAAAGAAAATTCAGAATTGAGAAGAAAGAAAGAAAGGGGGAACCTTTCACCGTCATTTCTGCGTTGATATTATGTCAGGACATTTAAGTACGATGATCCACACACAAAAAAGTGCTGTGCAAGGATATATGCTTCTGACAAAAGAGAACTTCTGTTTATTTGGCCCCCCAAAAACTCGCTTCGAAAGAATTTCAACAATGAGTCTTTGTGTTAGTAGTGGTGGAGGTGGTGGTGTTAGTGACTTTTGAGCACTTTGCTAAAAAAAAAGTACTTATAAAATATAGGATTCTGGCCAAATGAGAACTACTTTTTTTTTATAGTCCCAAAACTCGCTTCCGAAAGAATTGTAACAACAAAAAGTCTTAGTGTTATGTGTTTGTAGTGACTTTTTTTTTTAAAACTCAAACCCGTGGCTAAAAGCATTAAGTTTAAACATCTCATCTGTTGTGCTTTTGTTTTTCGGTTTGCTTTGGTGGTACGAATGTTTGCGGCTATTCTCTCTCGCACAACGTTAACTGAGCATCGTGTCTGTTGATCTGAAAAGAAAGGGGGAAAATATTCTTTCATACGAATTTTCCTTTTTTGGTTGGAGAAAAGACGGCTTATGAACTGTATAAGTGCAGCAGTTTCTGTACAGCGCGGCGGCATGATGCCGCGAATTCCTTCTCCTTGTCCTTGAACCCCCGCGGGCGGTCGTTGACCCTGCAGAGTTCTCGCAGCTTCCTTCTCCGCCTGTCAGAGATTTTCTCTCCCCTTACAGGCCGCGCGGGCCCTGTGTACGCCAGTTTATTGATTGCGATTTTATCATCTTTGTGTTGATGGTGTGAAATAAAGTCTTAGTGTTATGTGGTTGTTAGTGACTTTTACTGAGCACAATGCTAAAAAGAAAGTAATGTGTTCAAAAAGAGAACTTCTTTTTTTTTTTTTTTTGTAAACGATATATCTCTCTCTACGCGCGGAGGAATATCATGATTATTATTTTTAGCAGCCAATCAAAATAGTGCTAATGCGGACTTTTTTTTTCTCGTAGGAATCATGATCGGTGCTTCGGTTCCAACCAATCAAAACGCCCGAGAGAAAACCGACCGACCAATCATAACCAAAAACACAAATCAACCAATCACAGGACTCCTCGATCTTACCTCAACATTAATCATTTTAATATATCAAGCAGATAACCACGGGAGAGGGTGGGGTCGACTGGTGGCCGTCAGACTGACAACATCTCCCAACGACCGGAGTGGAAAAAAAAGTCCCAGTATAATAAGACAACAAAAAAGAACAAAAAGAAGGGACTTTCTACAGAAACGAAGCGAGTTGGGGCCCATTAACAGAGACAAAGAACAAAGACACAAATGGTGAGATAAAACCCGACCCAACACAACACTTAATGCACACGAAACAGCACACCTGTGATGCCCCAGGGAAAAAACATATCGATTACTCCCAGTCTCTCTCTCGGCTCACTGCTCACTCTCAACTCCGAGTCTCTGAGAGAACATATACGTTTCTGTTGACGGTGTGGAAAAGGGAACTGGAAATATTATTATGCTGTTTTTCCCTTGCGGCACGCCGGCTCGGGTAGTAGTGTTGATACAAGTTTTCCGGGAAAGTGTTACCATCACTAAAAATGAAGAACGGGCAATCTCTCATTCTCTGATGAACGCATTGCCGCACTAAAATTGCACAATGAATGGTAACAATTCCGAGCCAGAAGAAGTTGTAAAGATGTACAAAACTAAACAACAAAAGTTTTAGTCGTATAGGAGCTCTCTCTCTCATTCTCTCTCTCTCTCTCTCTCTCTCTCTCTCTCTCTCTTTCTCTCTCTCTCTCTCTCTCTCTCTCTCTCTCTCTCTAAAGAACTGGAAATATTATCACACAGCAGTAGCAGCGTTGATAAAAACAGAATATGTTTCCCGTTCATTATTTCTGATTTGATCGAATATTAGTTTCTGGAAGATGATGTGAGGCCCCAAAGTGGGAGATATGTTTCCGCTTTTAAAAGGTGAACGTGCGGCAAGCATATAACTTGTTTTTAAGGGGGAAAGAATTAGCAGTGCAGTTTCTGTACAGCGCGGCGGCATGATGCGAATTATTCCTTCTCCTTGTCCTTGAACCCCCCGCGGGCGGTCGTTGACCCTGCAAGTTCTCGCAGCTTCCTTCACAAAACAGCACACCTGTGATGCCCCAGGGGAAAAACATATCGATTACTCCCAGTCTCTCTCTCGGCTCACTGCTCACTCTCAACTCCGAGTCTCTGAGAGAACATATACGTTTCTGTTGACGGTGTGGAAAAGGGAACTGGAAATATTATTATGCTGTTTTTCCCTTGCGGCACGCCGGCCCGGGTAGTAGTGTTGATACAAGTTTTCCGGGAAAGTGTTGCCATCACTAAAAATGAAGAACGGGCAATCTCTCGTTCTCTCTGATGCCAATGCATTGCCGCACTAAAATTGCACAATGAATGGTAACAATTCCGAGCCAGAAGAAGTTGTAAAGATGTACAAAACAACAAAAGTTTAGTCGTATAGGAGCTCTCTCTCTCATTCTCTCTCTCTCTCTCTCTAAAGAACTGGAAATATTATCACACAGCAGTAGCAGCGTTGATAAAAACAGAATATGTTTCCCGTTCATTATTTCTGATTTGATCGAATATTAGTTTCTGGAAGATGATGTGAGGCCCCAAAGTGGGAGATATGTTTCCGCTTTTAAAAGGTGAACGTGCGGCAAGCATATAACTTGTTTTTAAGGGGGAAAGAATTAGCAGTGCAGTTTCTGTACAGCGCGGCGGCATGATGCGAATTATTCCTTCTCCTTGTCCTTGAACCCCCCGCGGGCGGTCGTTGACCCTGCAAGTTCTCGCAGCTTCCTTCTCCGCCTGCCTATTATTAGCAGCCAATCAAAATAGTGCTAATGCGGACTTTTTTTTTCTCGTAGGAATCATGATCGGTGCTTCGGTTCCAACCAATCAAAACGCCCGAGAGAAAACCGACCGACCGACCAATCATAACCAAAAACACAAATCACAGGACTCCTCGATCTTACCTCAACATTAATCATTTTAATATATCAAGCAGATAACCACGGGAGAGGGTGGGGTCGACTGGTGGCCGTCAGACTGACAACATCTCCCAACGACCGGAGTGGAAAAAAAAGTCCCAGTATAATAAGACAACAAAAAAGAACAAAAAGAAGGGACTTTCTACAGAAACGAAGCGAGTTGGGGCCCATTAACAGAGACAAAGAACAAAGACACAAATGGTGAGATAAAACCCGACCCAACACAACACTTAATGCACACGAAACAGCACACCTGTGATGCCCCAGGGAAAAAACATATCGATTACTCCCAGTCTCTCTCTCATTCTCTCTCTCTCTCTCTCTCTCTCTCTCTCTCTCTCTCTCTCTCTCTCTCTCTCTCTCTCTCTCTAAAGAACTGGAAATATTATCACACAGCAGTAGCAGCGTTGATAAAAACAGAATATGTTTCCCGTTCATTATTTCTGATTTGATCGAATATTAGTTTCTGGAAGATGATGTGAGGCCCCAAAAGTGGGAGATATGTTTCCGCTTTTAAAAGGTGAACGTGCGGCAAGCATATAACTTGTTTTTAAGGGGGAAAGAATTAGCAGTGCAGTTTCTGTACAGCGCGGCGGCATGATGCGAATTATTCCTTCTCCTTGTCCTTGAACCCCCCGCGGGCGGTCGTTGACCCTGCAAGTTCTCGCAGCTTCCTTCTCCGCCTGCCTATTATTAGCAGCCAATCAAAATAGTGCTAATGCGGACTTTTTTTTTCTCGTAGGAATCATGATCGGTGCTTCGGTTCCAACCAATCAAAACGCCCGAGAGAAAACCGACCGACCGACCAATCATAACCAAAAACACAAATCACAGGACTCCTCGATCTTACCTCAACATTAATCATTTTAATATATCAAGCAGATAACCACGGGAGAGGGTGGGGTCGACTGGTGGCCGTCAGACTGACAACATCTCCCAACGACCGGAGTGGAAAAAAAAGTCCCAGTATAATAAGACAACAAAAAAGAACAAAAAGAAGGGACTTTCTACAGAAACGAAGCGAGTTGGGGCCCATTAACAGAGACAAAGAACAAAGACACAAATGGTGAGATAAAACCCGACCCAACACAACACTTAATGCACACGAAACAGCACACCTGTGATGCCCCAGGGAAAAAACATATCGATTACTCCCAGTCTCTCTCTCATTCTCTCTCTCTCTCTCTCTCTCTCTCTCTCTCTCTCTCTCTCTCTCTCTCTCTCTCTAAAGAACTGGAAATATTATCACACAGCAGTAGCAGCGTTGATAAAAACAGAATATGTTTCCCGTTCATTATTTCTGATTTGATCGAATATTAGTTTCTGGAAGATGATGTGAGGCCCCAAAAGTGGGAGATATGTTTCCGCTTTTAAAAGGTGAACGTGCGGCAAGCATATAACTTGTTTTTAAGGGGGAAAGAATTAGCAGTGCAGTTTCTGTACAGCGCGGCGGCGTGATGCGAATTATTCCTTCTCCTTGTCCTTGAACCCCCCGCGGGCGGTCGTTGACCCTGCAAGTTCTCGCAGCTTCCTTCTCCGCCTGCCTATTATTAGCAGCCAATCAAAATAGTGCTAATGCGGACTTTTTTTTTCTCGTAGGAATCATGATCGGTGCTTCGGTTCCAACCAATCAAAACGCCCGAGAGAAAACCGACCGACCAATCATAACCAAAAACACAAATCAACCAATCACAGGACTCCTCGATCTTACCTCAACATTAATCATTTTAATATATCAAGCAGATAACCACGGGAGAGGGTGGGGTCGACTGGTGGCCGTCAGACTGACAACATCTCCCAACGACCGGAGTGGAAAAAAAAGTCCCAGTATAATAAGACAACAAAAAAGAACAAAAAGAAGGGACTTTCTACAGAAACGAAGCGAGTTGGGGCCCATTAACAGAGACAAAGAACAAAGACACAAATGGTGAGATAAAACCCGACCCAACACAACACTTAATGCACACGAAACAGCACACCTGTGATGCCCCAGGGAAAAAACATATCGATTACTCCCAGTCTCTCTCTCGGCTCACTGCTCACTCTCAACTCCGAGTCTCTGAGAGAACATATACGTTTCTGTTGACGGTGTGGAAAAGGGAACTGGAAATATTATTATGCTGTTTTTCCCTTGCGGCACGCCGGCTCGGGTAGTAGTGTTGATACAAGTTTTCCGGGAAAGTGTTACCATCACTAAAAATGAAGAACGGGCAATCTCTCATTCTCTGATGAACGCATTGCCGCACTAAAATTGCACAATGAATGGTAACAATTCCGAGCCAGAAGAAGTTGTAAAGATGTACAAAACTAAACAACAAAAGTTTTAGTCGTATAGGAGCTCTCTCTCTCATTCTCTCTCTCTCTCTCTCTCTCTCTCTCTCTCTCTCTCTTTCTCTCTCTCTCTCTCTCTCTCTCTCTCTCTCTCTCTCTCTAAAGAACTGGAAATATTATCACACAGCAGTAGCAGCGTTGATAAAAACAGAATATGTTTCCCGTTCATTATTTCTGATTTGATCGAATATTAGTTTCTGGAAGATGATGTGAGGCCCCAAAAGTGGGAGATATGTTTCCGCTTTTAAAAGGTGAACGTGCGGCAAGCATATAACTTGTTTTTAAGGGGGAAAGAATTAGCAGTGCAGTTTCTGTACAGCGCGGCGGCATGATGCGAATTATTCCTTCTCCTTGTCCTTGAACCCCCCGCGGGCGGTCGTTGACCCTGCAAGTTCTCGCAGCTTCCTTCACAAAACAGCACACCTGTGATGCCCCAGGGGAAAAACATATCGATTACTCCCAGTCTCTCTCTCGGCTCACTGCTCACTCTCAACTCCGAGTCTCTGAGAGAACATACGTTTCTGTTGACGGTGTGGAAAAGGGAACTGGAAATATTATTATGCTGTTTTTCCCTTGCGGCACGCCGGCCCGGGTAGTAGTGTTGATACAAGTTTTCCGGGAAAGTGTTGCCATCACTAAAAATGAAGAACGGGCAATCTCTCGTTCTCTCTGATGCCAATGCATTGCCGCACTAAAATTGCACAATGAATGGTAACAATTCCGAGCCAGAAGAAGTTGTAAAGATGTACAAAACAACAAAAGTTTAGTCGTATAGGAGCTCTCTCTCTCATTCTCTCTCTCTCTCTCTCTAAAGAACTGGAAATATTATCACACAGCAGTAGCAGCGTTGATAAAAACAGAATATGTTTCCCGTTCATTATTTCTGATTTGATCGAATATTAGTTTCTGGAAGATGATGTGAGGCCCCAAAGTGGGAGATATGTTTCCGCTTTTAAAAGGTGAACGTGCGGCAAGCATATAACTTGTTTTTAAGGGGGAAAGAATTAGCAGTGCAGTTTCTGTACAGCGCGGCGGCATGATGCGAATTATTCCTTCTCCTTGTCCTTGAACCCCCCGCGGGCGGTCGTTGACCCTGCAAGTTCTCGCAGCTTCCTTCTCCGCCTGCCTATTATTAGCAGCCAATCAAAATAGTGCTAATGCGGACTTTTTTTTTCTCGTAGGAATCATGATCGGTGCTTCGGTTCCAACCAATCAAAACGCCCGAGAGAAAACCGACCGACCGACCAATCATAACCAAAAACACAAATCACAGGACTCCTCGATCTTACCTCAACATTAATCATTTTAATATATCAAGCAGATAACCACGGGAGAGGGTGGGGTCGACTGGTGGCCGTCAGACTGACAACATCTCCCAACGACCGGAGTGGAAAAAAAAGTCCCAGTATAATAAGACAACAAAAAAGAACAAAAAGAAGGGACTTTCTACAGAAACGAAGCGAGTTGGGGCCCATTAACAGAGACAAAGAACAAAGACACAAATGGTGAGATAAAACCCGACCCAACACAACACTTAATGCACACGAAACAGCACACCTGTGATGCCCCAGGGAAAAAACATATCGATTACTCCCAGTCTCTCTCTCATTCTCTCTCTCTCTCTCTCTCTCTCTCTCTCTCTCTCTCTCTCTCTCTCTCTCTCTCTCTCTCTAAAGAACTGGAAATATTATCACACAGCAGTAGCAGCGTTGATAAAAACAGAATATGTTTCCCGTTCATTATTTCTGATTTGATCGAATATTAGTTTCTGGAAGATGATGTGAGGCCCCAAAAGTGGGAGATATGTTTCCGCTTTTAAAAGGTGAACGTGCGGCAAGCATATAACTTGTTTTTAAGGGGGAAAGAATTAGCAGTGCAGTTTCTGTACAGCGCGGCGGCATGATGCGAATTATTCCTTCTCCTTGTCCTTGAACCCCCCGCGGGCGGTCGTTGACCCTGCAAGTTCTCGCAGCTTCCTTCTCCGCCTGCCTATTATTAGCAGCCAATCAAAATAGTGCTAATGCGGACTTTTTTTTTCTCGTAGGAATCATGAACGGTGCTTCGGTTCCAACCAATCAAAACGCCCGAGAGAAAACCGACCGACCGACCAATCATAACCAAAAACACAAATCACAGGACTCCTCGATCTTACCTCAACATTAATCATTTTAATATATCAAGCAGATAACCACGGGAGAGGGTGGGGTCGACTGGTGGCCGTCAGACTGACAACATCTCCCAACGACCGGAGTGGAAAAAAAAGTCCCAGTATAATAAGACAACAAAAAAGAACAAAAAGAAGGGACTTTCTACAGAAACGAAGCGAGTTGGGGCCCATTAACAGAGACAAAGAACAAAGACACAAATGGTGAGATAAAACCCGACCCAACACAACACTTAATGCACACGAAACAGCACACCTGTGATGCCCCAGGGAAAAAACATATCGATTACTCCCAGTCTCTCTCTCATTCTCTCTCTCTCTCTCTCTCTCTCTCTCTCTCTCTCTCTCTCTCTCTCTCTCTCTCTCTAAAGAACTGGAAATATTATCACACAGCAGTAGCAGCGTTGATAAAAACAGAATATGTTTCCCGTTCATTATTTCTGATTTGATCGAATATTAGTTTCTGGAAGATGATGTGAGGCCCCAAAAGTGGGAGATATGTTTCCGCTTTTAAAAGGTGAACGTGCGGCAAGCATATAACTTGTTTTTAAGGGGGAAAGAATTAGCAGTGCAGTTTCTGTACAGCGCGGCGGCGTGATGCGAATTATTCCTTCTCCTTGTCCTTGAACCCCCCGCGGGCGGTCGTTGACCCTGCAAGTTCTCGCAGCTTCCTTCTCCGCCTGCCTATTATTAGCAGCCAATCAAAATAGTGCTAATGCGGACTTTTTTTTTCTCGTAGGAATCATGAACGGTGCTTCGGTTCCAACCAATCAAAACGCCCGAGAGAAAACCGACCGACCGACCAATCATAACCAAAAACACAAATCAACCAATCACAGGACTCCTCGATCTTACCTCAACATTAATCATTTTAATATATCAAGCAGATAACCACGGGAGAGGGTGGGGTCGACTGGTGGCCGTCAGACTGACAACATCTCCCAACGACCGGAGTGGAAAAAAAAGTCCCAGTATAATAAGACAACAAAAAAGAACAAAAAGAAGGGACTTTCTACAGAAACGAAGCGAGTTGGGGCCCATTAACAGAGACAAAGAACAAAGACACAAATGGTGAGATAAAACCCGACCCAACACAACACTTAATGCACACGAAACAGCACACCTGTGATGCCCCAGGGAAAAAACATATCGATTACTCCCAGTCTCTCTCTCGGCTCACTGCTCACTCTCAACTCCGAGTCTCTGAGAGAACATATACGTTTCTGTTGACGGTGTGGAAAAGGGAACTGGAAATATTATTATGCTGTTTTTCCCTTGCGGCACGCCGGCTCGGGTAGTAGTGTTGATACAAGTTTTCCGGGAAAGTGTTACCATCACTAAAAATGAAGAACGGGCAATCTCTCATTCTCTGATGAACGCATTGCCGCACTAAAATTGCACAATGAATGGTAACAATTCCGAGCCAGAAGAAGTTGTAAAGATGTACAAAACTAAACAACAAAAGTTTTAGTCGTATAGGAGCTCTCTCTCTCATTCTCTCTCTCTCTCTCTCTCTCTCTCTCTCTCTCTCTCTCTCTCTCTCTCTCTCTTTCTCTCTCTCTCTCTCTCTCTCTCTCTCTCTCTCTCTCTCTCTCTCTCTCTCTCTCTCTAAAGAACTGGAAATATTATCACACAGCAGTAGCAGCGTTGATAAAAACAGAATATGTTTCCCGTTCATTATTTCTGATTTGATCGAATATTAGTTTCTGGAAGATGATGTGAGGCCCCAAAAGTGGGAGATATGTTTCCGCTTTTAAAAGGTGAACGTGCGGCAAGCATATAACTTGTTTTTAAGGGGGAAAGAATTAGCAGTGCAGTTTCTGTACAGCGCGGCGGCATGATGCGAATTATTCCTTCTCCTTGTCCTTGAACCCCCCGCGGGCGGTCGTTGACCCTGCAAGTTCTCGCAGCTTCCTTCACAAAACAGCACACCTGTGATGCCCCAGGGGAAAAACATATCGATTACTCCCAGTCTCTCTCTCGGCTCACTGCTCACTCTCAACTCCGAGTCTCTGAGAGAACATACGTTTCTGTTGACGGTGTGGAAAAGGGAACTGGAAATATTATTATGCTGTTTTTCCCTTGCGGCACGCCGGCCCGGGTAGTAGTGTTGATACAAGTTTTCCGGGAAAGTGTTGCCATCACTAAAAATGAAGAACGGGCAATCTCTCGTTCTCTCTGATGCCAATGCATTGCCGCACTAAAATTGCACAATGAATGGTAACAATTCCGAGCCAGAAGAAGTTGTAAAGATGTACAAAACAACAAAAGTTTAGTCGTATAGGAGCTCTCTCTCTCATTCTCTCTCTCTCTCTCTCTAAAGAACTGGAAATATTATCACACAGCAGTAGCAGCGTTGATAAAAACAGAATATGTTTCCCGTTCATTATTTCTGATTTGATCGAATATTAGTTTCTGGAAGATGATGTGAGGCCCCAAAGTGGGAGATATGTTTCCGCTTTTAAAAGGTGAACGTGCGGCAAGCATATAACTTGTTTTTAAGGGGGAAAGAATTAGCAGTGCAGTTTCTGTACAGCGCGGCGGCATGATGCGAATTATTCCTTCTCCTTGTCCTTGAACCCCCCGCGGGCGGTCGTTGACCCTGCAAGTTCTCGCAGCTTCCTTCTCCGCCTGCCTATTATTAGCAGCCAATCAAAATAGTGCTAATGCGGACTTTTTTTTTCTCGTAGGAATCATGATCGGTGCTTCGGTTCCAACCAATCAAAACGCCCGAGAGAAAGTCGACCGACCGACCAATCACAACCAAAAACACAAACCAACCAATCACAGGACTCCTCGATCTTGCATCAACATTAATCATTTTAATATATCAAGCAGATAACCACGGGAGAGGGTGGGGTTGACTGGTGGCCGTCAGACTGACAACATCTCCCAACGACCGGAGTGGAAAAAAAAGTCCCAATGTAATAAGACAACAAAAAAGAACAAAAAGAAGGGACTTTCTACAGAAACGAAGCGAGTTGGGGCCCATTAACAGAGACAAAGAACAAAGACACAAATGGTGAGATAAAACCCGACCCAACACAACACTTAATGCACACGAAACAGCACACCTGTGATGCCCCAGGGAAAAAACATATCGATTACTCCCAGTCTCTCTCTCATTCTCTCTCTCTCTCTCTCTCTCTCTCTCTCTCTCTCTCTCTCTCTCTCTCTCTCTCTCTCTCTCTCTAAAGAACTGGAAATATTATCACACAGCAGTAGCAGCGTTGATAAAAACAGAATATGTTTCCCGTTCATTATTTCTGATTTGATCGAATATTAGTTTCTGGAAGATGATGTGAGGCCCCAAAAGTGGGAGATATGTTTCCGCTTTTAAAAGGTGAACGTGCGGCAAGCATATAACTTGTTTTTAAGGGGGAAAGAATTAGCAGTGCAGTTTCTGTACAGCGCGGCGGCATGATGCGAATTATTCCTTCTCCTTGTCCTTGAACCCCCCGCGGGCGGTCGTTGACCCTGCAAGTTCTCGCAGCTTCCTTCTCCGCCTGCCTATTATTAGCAGCCAATCAAAATAGTGCTAATGCGGACTTTTTTTTTCTCGTAGGAATCATGATCGGTGCTTCGGTTCCAACCAATCAAAACGCCCGAGAGAAAACCGACCGACCGACCAATCATAACCAAAAACACAAATCACAGGACTCCTCGATCTTACCTCAACATTAATCATTTTAATATATCAAGCAGATAACCACGGGAGAGGGTGGGGTCGACTGGTGGCCGTCAGACTGACAACATCTCCCAACGACCGGAGTGGAAAAAAAAGTCCCAGTATAATAAGACAACAAAAAAGAACAAAAAGAAGGGACTTTCTACAGAAACGAAGCGAGTTGGGGCCCATTAACAGAGACAAAGAACAAAGACACAAATGGTGAGATAAAACCCGACCCAACACAACACTTAATGCACACGAAACAGCACACCTGTGATGCCCCAGGGGAAAAAACATATCGATTACTCCCAGTCTCTCTCTCATTCTCTCTCTCTCTCTCTCTCTCTCTCTCTCTCTCTCTCTCTCTCTCTCTCTCTCTCTCTCTCTCTCTCTCTCTCTCTCTAAAGAACTGGAAATATTATCACACAGCAGTAGCAGCGTTGATAAAAACAGAATATGTTTCCCGTTCATTATTTCTGATTTGATCGAATATTAGTTTCTGGAAGATGATGTGAGGCCCCAAAGTGGGAGATATGTTTCCGCTTTTAAAAGGTGAACGTGCGGCAAGCATATAACTTGTTTTTAAGGGGGAAAGAATTAGCAGTGCAGTTTCTGTACAGCGCGGCGGCGTGATGCGAATTATTCCTTCTCCTTGTCCTTGAACCCCCCGCGGGCGGTCGTTGACCCTGCAAGTTCTCGCAGCTTCCTTCTCCGCCTGCCTATTATTAGCAGCCAATCAAAATAGTGCTAATGCGGACTTTTTTTTTCTCGTAGGAATCATGATCGGTGCTTCGGTTCCAACCAATCAAAACGCCCGAGAGAAAACCGACCGACCGACCAATCATAACCAAAAACACAAATCACAGGACTCCTCGATCTTACCTCAACATTAATCATTTTAATATATCAAGCAGATAACCACGGGAGAGGGTGGGGTCGACTGGTGGCCGTCAGACTGACAACATCTCCCAACGACCGGAGTGGAAAAAAAAGTCCCAGTATAATAAGACAACAAAAAAGAACAAAAAGAAGGGACTTTCTACAGAAACGAAGCGAGTTGGGGCCCATTAACAGAGACAAAGAACAAAGACACAAATGGTGAGATAAAACCCGACCCAACACAACACTTAATGCACACGAAACAGCACACCTGTGATGCCCCAGGGAAAAAACATATCGATTACTCCCAGTCTCTCTCTCATTCTCTCTCTCTCTCTCTCTCTCTCTCTCTCTCTCTCTCTCTCTCTCTCTAAAGAACTGGAAATATTATCACACAGCAGTAGCAGCGTTGATAAAAACAGAATATGTTTCCCGTTCATTATTTCTGATTTGATCGAATATTAGTTTCTGGAAGATGATGTGAGGCCCCAAAAGTGGGAGATATGTTTCCGCTTTTAAAAGGTGAACGTGCGGCAAGCATATAACTTGTTTTTAAGGGGGAAAGAATTAGCAGTGCAGTTTCTGTACAGCGCGGCGGCATGATGCGAATTATTCCTTCTCCTTGTCCTTGAACCCCCCGCGGGCGGTCGTTGACCCTGCAAGTTCTCGCAGCTTCCTTCTCCGCCTGCCTATTATTAGCAGCCAATCAAAATAGTGCTAATGCGGACTTTTTTTTTCTCGTAGGAATCATGATCGGTGCTTCGGTTCCAACCAATCAAAACGCCCGAGAGAAAACCGACCGACCGACCAATCATAACCAAAAACACAAATCACAGGACTCCTCGATCTTACCTCAACATTAATCATTTTAATATATCAAGCAGATAACCACGGGAGAGGGTGGGGTCGACTGGTGGCCGTCAGACTGACAACATCTCCCAACGACCGGAGTGGAAAAAAAAGTCCCAGTATAATAAGACAACAAAAAAGAACAAAAAGAAGGGACTTTCTACAGAAACGAAGCGAGTTGGGGCCCATTAACAGAGACAAAGAACAAAGACACAAATGGTGAGATAAAACCCGACCCAACACAACACTTAATGCACACGAAACAGCACACCTGTGATGCCCCAGGGGAAAAACATATCGATTACTCCCAGTCTCTCTCTCGGCTCACTGCTCACTCTCAACTCCGAGTCTCTGAGAGAACATATACGTTTCTGTTGACGGTGTGGAAAAGGGAACTGGAAATATTATTATGCTGTTTTTCCCTTGTGGCACGCCGGCCCGGGTAGTAGTGTTGATACAAGTTTTTCGGGAAAGTGTTACCATCACTAAAAATGAAGAACGGGCAATCTCTCGTTCTCTCTGATGCCAATGCATTGCCGCACTAAAATTGCACAATGAATGGTAACAATTCCGAGCCAGAAGAAGTTGTAAAGATGTACAAAACAACAAAAGTTTAGTCGTATAGGAGCTCTCTCTCTCATTCTCTCTCTCTCTCTCTCTCTCTAAAGAACTGGAAATATTATCACACAGCAGTAGCAGCGTTGATAAAAACAGAATATGTTTCCCGTTCATTATTTCTGATTTGATCGAATATTAGTTTCTGGAAGATGATGTGAGGCCCCAAAGTGGGAGATATGTTTCCGCTTTTAAAAGGTGAACGTGCGGCAAGCATATAACTTGTTTTTAAGGGGGAAAGAATTAGCAGTGCAGTTTCTGTACAGCGCGGCGGCATGATGCGAATTATTCCTTCTCCTTGTCCTTGAACCCCCCGCGGGCGGTCGTTGACCCTGCAAGTTCTCGCAGCTTCCTTCACAAAACAGCACACCTGTGATGCCCCAGGGGAAAAACATATCGATTACTCCCAGTCTCTCTCTCGGCTCACTGCTCACTCTCAACTCCGAGTCTCTGAGAGAACATACGTTTCTGTTGACGGTGTGGAAAAGGGAACTGGAAATATTATTATGCTGTTTTTCCCTTGCGGCACGCCGGCCCGGGTAGTAGTGTTGATACAAGTTTTCCGGGAAAGTGTTGCCATCACTAAAAATGAAGAACGGGCAATCTCTCGTTCTCTCTGATGCCAATGCATTGCCGCACTAAAATTGCACAATGAATGGTAACAATTCCGAGCCAGAAGAAGTTGTAAAGATGTACAAAACAACAAAAGTTTAGTCGTATAGGAGCTGGAAATATTATCATTCTGTTTCCCTTGTGGCACGCACCCGTAGTGTTGATACCTTTTCGGAAAGTGTTACCATCACTAAAAATGAAGAACGGGCAATCTCTCATTCTCTGATGAACGCATTGTCGCACTAAAATTGCACAATGAATGCTAACAATTCCGAGCCAGAAGTTGTGAGATGTACAAAACTAAACAACAAAAGTTTAGTCGTAGGAGCTAAAAATATTATCATTCTGTTTCCCTTGCGGCACGCACCCGTAGTGGTGATGCCTTTTCGGAAAGTGTTACCATCACTAAAAATGAAGAACGGGCAATCTTTCATTCTCTGATGAATGCATTACCGCACTAAAATTGCACAATGAATGCTGATAAAAACAGAATATGTTTCCCGTTCATTATTTCTGATTTCATCGAATATTAGTTTCTGGAAGATGATATGAGGCCCCAAAGTGGGAGATATGTTTCCGCTTTTAAAAGGTGAACGTGCAAGCATATAACTTGTTTATGAGGGGGAAAAGAATTAGCAGGAACGATTCTTACAGCAATTGGAACATGTCCCGTGCGGCTTGGAAAGGAAAGGGAGAAAAAAGAGGGAAGGGGTTTACACAAGTCGAAAAGATTCTTCACTGTCGTTTGAACGGGGCCCTGGGATATCCTTCTACATGTGTTATTGTGTGTTATTGTGTGTTATTGTTTGTTATTGTTTGCTGTTATAAATACACTTAAACAAAATAACCCCCACTCCGATTCGGACCCAAATTTTGAAAAACTTTGTTTTGATACAAGATTTTCTTCTCGACATAAAAAGTCACGCTGAAACCCCGTAATGTCTTAGTTAGAAAATGTGTCTTCATCGGCTCAAAATTTCATTGTAATCTATAGCGAGGGTTCTTCTGGGGTTTTCAACATGGCGGGTATATACTACAAACAAACACACACACACCAAATGACACCCCCCCCCTTAAAACTCAAAGGGGGGGTCTTTATCAGACGTAGGGTTTACCATCTAACAGATAGTGAAGCATGCAATACGAAATTACGACATGCAGGTTTTCAATTGATATTTTTGCAAAGTATCTGTAAAAGCATGTGTGCCTCTGTGCGTGCCTGCTTTCATGGGGTGCCTGTATCCTAAGCAATTTGAGGATTTCTTTTATCTCACACTGTTGATTGTTGTCATACCTTTCAACTGTGAAAATTAGGATTTAAAATGGATTTAATGTTAATTGTAAATATTGAATTTAACGATAACGAGTTGTATAGTGAGATTGAGGAATACAGCCGAGTAAATGAAAGCTATAGGTTTTCAAGATTCAAATGATAATGTACTAGCAGAAAAGACAATAATGTCAAAAGTCACGGTTGTTTTAGAACCCGTCACAGTTTGATCACGATAAGGACTTAAAAGGAACGTGATGTACGGGTTTTTTGTATTATTATGCGATAGGCTGGCACGCGTTTGACCATTTGCAAGCTTTCACAATGATTATTGTTTGTGGTAAAAATTAGAAAGGAAATAGTCACCCGATGTTGAATAACCAATGGAAACGTGTACAAGAAAACCGAAGGTCACAGAATAGACGGCCAACGAATAGGCTAGACTCGGAGAAAGGATTGCGTGAATTATCGCTCTCTCTCTCTCTCTCTCTGTCCTGACCACTTGAAGAAGTATAAGACCTGTGCCTAAATTAGCCAAGGTGTATGACGATAGGATAGGAAAATAGAATCTGAATATATTTTGTTGTGATTACTCTCAAAGTAAATTCTTAAATTGTTTTCCTGAATTGTGTGTGTTACAGTATCCCATGCTTTAAGCTCCTTTCTCGTCTTTGAAATGTTATTTTCTCTCTAGTCTAAACCTGTGTGATGTCAGTTATATGTGTGTGTACTTTCGGTTCGTGTGTGTTCGTTGCGGGTACACGCCCCCCACCGTGGTGGCCGATCGCCAAGACACCCACGCGACAACAAAACAACGGCATCACCACTCCTACCTACTCATGCGGCACCATACATTCACACACTAACTCAACGGCACAGCCGCGGAACAGCCATGACGATACGCACCACAACGCGCGAGACATATCAGCACACACAAAAACATGCTATACATATAAACACACACGCACCAGGCAATATGTTTTGTGCATTATGTTCGTTTAAAAAAAAAAAAAACTTTGTCATATCAACTATTTGAGTTATAGTTAATATCATTGTACGGATGTGTGACGCGTGGCAGTGAGAGTTTGCTTTTATGTTGCTTTTTCTTATATTGTAAAGTGTTCTGTGTGACTATATCATGTGTAAGCATCTCCAAACCACAATAATAATGCTTGTGATACACCATCACATTTTAAAAATAAAGGAAATTTACTCTCATCCACACCTTACAATTCTACAACATTCATTTCTTCTGCCTGGTTAGTGAAGGAAGGCGTGTGACCACTGTCCCGGCTGGCTTTCTTTTACATTACATTGTCCTTTTAGAAATGAGGATAACAAACTTTCGCTCAATCGTGTTCGTATGAAAAACAACTCCAAAAAAACCATCCATGATATTGAGTAGTAGTAGTAGTAGTAGTAGTAGTAGTAGTAGTAGTAGTAGTAGTAGTAGTAGTAGTAGTAGTAGTAGTAGTAGTATAGTAGCCTGACCGAGAGTTGTTCGAGAAAAAAGAAAGGTGACGTGTTACTACGAATAACCTTCCCGGACTCGTTATTGAGGCGGTCGTGTGTGTGTGTGTGTGTGTGCATATTATTTCAGCTTCTATTTCGTAGAAGTCTATATGCTTCTTTTTTTCTTTTTTTTTGTGGAAGCTTGTGATGTGTGGTCTACCCGTCTTCGACTTTGTTGGGTTGGTGTTTTTTTCCTTCTCTTGTTTTTTTTTTTTTTAAGTCAGATTTGACCGTGTAATAACTTTGATGATGGTGTTTTTCCGCTTGGATTGTGTTTTTTCCCCCCCTCCTCTTCAATTTGCTTTTTTTGTCAGATTTCGGGACGGTGATACTCCGATTCGGACCCAAATTTTGAAAAACTTTGTTTTGATACAAGATTTTCTTCTCGACATAAAAAGTCACGCTGAAACCCCGTAATGTCTTAGTTAGAAAATGTGTCTTCATCGGCTCAAAATTTCATTGTAATCTATAGCGAGGGTTCTTCTGGGGTTTTCAACATGGCCAAATGTGATCTCAGGCAGTGTAGGGATAGTGAAAATATAACAGGAGATTAGAACGAAGAATTCTCCACTTGGGCTATAACATAGTCTTAAAAAACAGTAATGTCTCGTCTTTGTGTGTGTGTGTGTGTGTGTAAAAAAGAGAGATTCGTTGGAAACCGTAGAGCTGACTTTATTTCCTGTAGTAGAAACATTGTTTGTGGAAATTCGCTGCGATGATGACGGCAGAGTAGTAGTAATAGTCTCGCTGGTATTGTCTTCTTGTTGTTTTGTTGCGGCGTCTTCAACAGCTAACATCAACGTTTGTATGTCAATGGTTTCGTTGTTTCGGATGAAGAGTCTAGCTGCAGCGAGCACGTGTTCTCGAGAATAACCGAATTCTGAATGTAAAACTTCAAAATATGGTTGTTGGGTTATGTGTAGGTCTAACTGCTCATCCCGGGCGATGATTAAAGCGGCAATACACCGGCCGATTCCCTTCCATTTTTCAAAAAAAAACCCAAAAAAAACAAGGACACCACGTGATGATCAGCAGTATGATAAGAGGCCCGGCAGCAGAACTGACTGACTCAGTCCTCCCCCATACTAGCTATTTATGACACTTTCCGAAAAGGGGGAAGGGAGGAGAGGAAATGAAGCAAAAACTTCTTCGTAATTATTGGCAGCGGGAACGACTAAACAGTAATAACCTACCGGGCGGGTCGTTCAGTTTTTACAAAAGTGGTCTCCGGCAAAGTTCTTATCCCTACAACAAATTACTCTGAAACTGACTACATTAATTCATCTCTTTGACGAGCTTGTAGTATTACAACCTCACTATGATCGAAGGCTGTGCGTTGTGACCTACAGCAAAGGCGTACTCGAAACGAACAAAGTCTATTCGCCAGAAAGGAGAAACTCATCTACTAATAAGTTATAAGAAACCTCACCAAAATCAGTGTTTCGCAAAATACTCTCAAACGTTGGACAAAACGAACTGTAACACTCGCGACGACGCAACGTCCATCTCCAAAACCCAAACGATGATTGTGTGTGTTGTTTGTTGTCTACCTTTTTTTTTGTTTGTTCCGGGTGAGTCTGACGCTCGCCCTTCTATGGTGCCGGTTGAGTCTGCTCTGCGTTCGCGTGGATTTTTAAACAAATCGACCAAAGTGTTTTCATGCGTCATTTTTTAGAAGATTCTTTATGCGTATATAACTTAACTTTGATCCGAAATCGGGCATCCGAATCGGTATACATTCCCTGCCTGACAGGCTTCGCGGCAGCAGCCTTCCAATACCATTTGGCGTTGTCAACACTACACCAGAAAAAAGTCCGTGCGTGCGTTTTCTCTGTAAAATTTTACAAGAGCACCAGCTATTATAGAATCTCACCCCTTTACTTCAACTGTTTTTGAGGAAAAACCTAAAAATTTGAAACAAAATTAAAGAAATGAAAAAAGAAATCAGAAGGACCTTTTTTCCGTCATTTCTGTGTTGATGTCTTGTGTCAGGACATTAATGTATACTTGTAACTTTTCACCCGATACAACCATCAGTCATCATATCAAACAACTAGTTTTAAAAAGAAGAACGAGATGAAGAGCAACTCCTCACTCAAGAAATTAAAATGTGCAACTTTATTTTAGACTTGAAATCAAACCCACAAACAAGAATGAAAGAAAAACTTTAAAATTTGAAACAAAATTAAAGAAATGAAAAAAGAAATCAGGAGGACCTTTTTTCCGTCATTTCTGTGTTGATGTCTTGTGTCAGGACATTAATGTATACTTGTAACTTCTCACCCGATACAACCATCAGCCATCATATCAAACAACTAGTTTTAAAAAGAAGAACGAGATGAAGAGCAACTCCTCACTCAAGAAATTATAATGTGCAACTTTATTTTAGACTTGAAATCAAACCCACAAACAAGAATGAAAGAAAAACTTTAAAATTTGAAGCAAAATTAAAGAAATGGAAAAAAAAAAGAAATCAGAATTTCCCCGTTCTTTTTCTGTGCCGATGTCTTGTGTGGTGACTTTTTAGCGTGCTGCTAAAAACAGTGTTGTATCACGATATGGACATTTATGTTATTCTGACAAAAAGAAGAACTTCTTTTTATTTGGACAACTCGCTTCACAGAATTTCAAAACAAAAAGCACCAGCGTTGAAAATAAACCAGAATGTGTTTCTGTGGTGAGAGAGAGAAAAAAAAAGAAGAGCAGGAACGATTCTTAGAGCGAGAGAACATGCCAAAATTAGTTGCAGCTTGGAAAGGGAGAGCACAATTTAGTTTGTTGGAACAAGGAGTCAAACAAAACGAAGCGAGTTCAGCCCCTTAACAGAGACAAAGAGCAAACCAAACAATTGTGAGAGGAAAAATGATGAACAAACTTTTGATGCACAGCAAATTTACAAAACAAAGAACTTGAGCTAAAAGTTGTGAGATAAAAAATGACAAAAACAAAACGTGGATGCACACGAAAGAAAGCCCTTTTCAGCCAAAAGTTGCAATATACACAAAACAACAGTTGAGTCATACTACGACTAGACAATAAAATAAGAGCAGGTCGTGATTCATTCCCTCTGTGGCACCGGACGCAGCAGCATCAATAAGCCAGGATGTGTTTCTGTGGTGGGAGAGAGAAAAAAAAGGGGGGCGAGCAGGAACAATTAGTCAACAAAACGGAGCCGCGAGTTGAGCCGACAAAGAGCAAACCAAACAATTGTGAGAGGAAAAATGATGAACAAACTTTTGATGCACGGCAAATTTACAAAACAAGGAACTTGAGCCTGATTGAAATACTTGAAAAACGTGTCAATAACTGATTCTGTTGCTGTTGATGATGATGACACGTCATGTCCTACGCCGGTAAAAACGACAACGAATTGATAGCGAGAACGGAGGAAAAGAAGAAAGCATGAATGAGTTAATTGCGGTAGGACGGCACGAACGACTATATAGGGCTCGCTATCACGGACTACAGCAGATCCCGTGCAACGATGGGTCCAAAAAGTATGTAGTATCAGCCCCCGAGGTCTGCAACTAGTGAGATAAACTTCGCGGCCGTTAGAGGTGGTTTGGGTGATGAGGAAGAATTCGTTCGGCAGACGAGAAAATCCTACCTCATCATCCAACGCAATCTCTATGGCTATTTCAGGCAAAGTCATGACTGAGTTGAACCTGACCGAAGTAGATCTGATTGAAATACTTGAGAAAAAAACGTGTCAATAATTCTGTTGCTGTTGATGATGATGATGACACGTCATGTCCTCCGCGTAAAAACGACAACGAATTGATAGCGAGAACTGGGGAAAAGAAGAAGCATGAATGAGTTAATTGCGGTAGGACGGCACGAACGACTATATAGGGCTCGCTATCACGGACTACAGCAGATCCCGTGCAACGATGGGTCCAAAAGTATCATGTAGTATCAGCCCGAGGTCTGCAACTAGTGAGATAAACTTCGCGGCCGTTACTTTTTAGAGGTGGTTTAGGTGGTGAGGAAGAATTCGTTTGGCGGGCAAGAAAATCTACCTCATCATCCAACGGCAACTTCTGTGGCTATTTCAGGCAAAGTCACGGTTGAGTTGAACCTGACCGAGAAGGTTGAAAAAGATTCCATACCAATCGTGGAGTGGAACGATTGATCGATTTTCAACCTCTGTTGTATCCAAACAATCGGGAAGCAGAAGAGTATGGGGAGATTTTCATGGATGAGTTGTTCGTATTGCTTCAGAGTTTTCAAATATTTACCGAAGTAGATCTGATTGAAACATATGTTGTAGTCCAAGTAGAAAACTCCAGACCATATGAGTAAAAAACACATGTATGTAACAAATGGGTGGTGCCTGTTATCGTCCATGTGGTTTTGATATGAAATTAAAAAATATAATTTTTTATGAATTGTTGAATGATTTTTTTTTTTTAACCTCATCGTGATTCTGTGTTGTCTCTGTCAGAAAGATGCCAAGTTCTACAACCGTTGTCGGAAAATCTTGCTCTGTTAAAGAATAAGAAGAATAAGAAGAAGAATACTTTATTATCTCATAGAGAAATTCAGGGGTGGTACATAACAGTAATACAAACAAGACATTGATTTTACATAAAACATATAGCACTATATAACATGAACATCTTTAAAGCACTGCGCTTACATATTCTCGCACACCTACGCGTATAAAGAACTATGGCTAAACATCATTGCAAAATATCATAACATACAATATATCGCAGGAAATATACGGTTGTAGGTTACTTCCCGTTGTATGGTCACTCTCTCACTCACTCTCTCTCAGTCTCTCTCTCATTCACTCTCACTCAGTCTCTCACTCTTAGTCTCACTCTCTCTCTTTCTCTCTCTCTCTCGTCTCTTTCTCTCTCCCTCTCTCTCTCTCTCTTATTGTGCCGTGTTTATTTAGGCGTGTGTGTGTGTGTTTATGTATTTGTCGCAATTGTGCCGTATATATCTTGTGGATTTGGCGACCTGTAACACCACACACACGCACACTCACACACACAAACACACGCACACACACAAACACACGCACACATACACACTCACTTCACAAAGAGAGAGTCTTTTAAATCACCATTTTTGTTATCTCCCCTGCACTGTCCGTTGTTAGTATGGTTAGTCTTTAGACTTCTATGCTGGGGGATAACTCCAGTCTTATTGTCTTCCCCTGCCCCAGAAAATGTCTGTCTTGTGTAGGGATACAACTCGTCTGCTTTGACAGCATTTAATTTGTGTGCTTTTATTCGATCTGGTAATTATGTATTGTTTAGGACTGTGTTTTTAGGATTTTAATCAATTATGAACAGAAACATTTATTGTTGAGAACATACGTTTCTGTTGGTGTGGAAAAGGAACTGGAAATATTATTATGGTGTTTTTCCCTTGTGACACGCGGCCCGGGTAGTAGTAGTGTTGATACCTTTTCGGAAAGTGTTCCCATCACTAAAAATGAAGAACGGGCAATCTCTCGTTCTCTGATGAACGCATTGCCGCACTAAAATTGCACAATGGTAACAATTCCGAGCCAAAAGATGTGATGTACACTGAAAACTAAACAACAAAAAATTAGTCGTAGGAGCTGGATTATTCTGTTTCCCTTGTGGCACGCACCGGGTAGTAGTGTTGATACCTTTTCGAAAAGTGTTCCCATCACTAAAAATGAAGAACGGGCAATCTCTCGTTCTCTGATGAATGCATTATAAATTATAATGTACAACTTTATTTTTAGACTCGAAATCAAACACACACTCCAAGAATGACAAGGAAGGAAACAAACAAACTTCACACAATTTGAAACGGAATTACCCAAAGAATTCAGAATTGAGAAGAAAGAAAGAAAAACGGGGAACCTTTCACCGTCATTTCTGTGTCGAAGTTGTGTCTGGGCATTACTAATGTATACTGGGGGAGAGAGTAACTTTTCGCCGCCGCTCACTACAATTACCCACATATATCAGTCATCTCAATCAAAAAAGTTTTAAGAAGAAGACGAAGAAGAACAACTATACTCTCACTCCCATAAATTATAATGTACAACTTTATTTTTAGACTCGAAATCAAACACACACTCCAAGAATGACAAGGAAGGAAACAAACAAACTTCACACAATTTGAAACGGAATTACCCAAAGAATTCAGAATTGAGAAGAAAGAAAGAAAAACGGGGAACCTTTCACCGTCCTTTCTGTGTCGAAGTTGTGTCTGGGCATTACTAATGTATACTGGGGGAGAGAGTAACTTTTCGTCGCCGCTCACTACAATTACCCACATAATTATATCAGTCATCTCAATCAAAAAAGTTTTAAGAAGAAGAAGACGACGAAGAACAACTATACTCTCACTCCCATAAATTATAATGTACAACTTTATTTTTAGACTCGAAATCAAACACACACTCCAAGAATGACAAGGAAGGAAACAAACAAACTTCACACAATTTGAAACGGAATTACCCAAAGAATTCAGAATTGAGAAGAAAGAAAGAAAAACGGGGAACCTTTCACCGTCATTTCTGCGTTGATATTATGTCAGGACATTTAAGTACGATGATCCATATCGACCCAGCACAAAACTTAACTTGCACACGAAACAGCACACCTGTGATGCGGCACCCAAAAAAGAAATCCTTTACTTCCAGTTTCTCTCTCTCACTCGCTCTCAACTCAAAGCCACACATGGTGAGATAAATATCGACCCAGCTGACAAAACTTAATGCACACGAAACAGCACACCTGTGATGCGGCACCCAAAAAAGAAATCCTTTACTTCCAGTTTCTCTCTCTCACTCGCTCTCAACTCAAAGCCACACATGGTGAGATAAATATCGACCCAGCACAAAACTTAATGCACACGAAACAGCACACCTGTGATGCGGCACCCAAAAAAGAAATCCTTTACTTCCAGTTTCTCTCTCTCACTCGCTCTCAACTCAAAGCCACACATGGTGAGATAAATATCGACCCAGCACAAAACTTAATGCACACGAAACAGCACACCTGTGATGCGGCACCCAAAAAAGAAATCCTTTACTTCCAGTTTCTCTCTCTCACTCGCTCTCAACTCAAAGCCACACATGGTGAGATAAATATCGACCCAGCACAAAACTTAATGCACACGAAACAGCACACCTGTGATGCGGCACCCAAAAAAGAAATCCTTTACTTCCAGTTTCTCTCTCTCACTCGCTCTCTGTCAGGACATTTAAGTACGATGATCCACACATAAAAAAAAGTGCTGTGCAAGGATATATGCTTCTGACAAAAGAGAACTTCTGTTTATTCTTTATTTTTAGACTCGAAATCAAACACACACTCCAAGAATGACAAGGAAGGAAACAAACAAAACTTCACACAATTTGAAACGAAATTACCAAAGAAAAAAGAAAATTCAGAATTGAGAAGAAAGAAAGAAGGGGAACCTTTCACCGTCATTTCTGCGTGATATTATGTCAGGACATTTAAGTACGATGATCCACACACAAAAAAGTGCTGTGCAAGGATATATGCTTCTGACAAAAGAGAACTTCTGTTTATTTGGCCCCAAAACTCGCTTCGAAAGAATTTCAACAATGAGTCTTTGTGTTAGTAGTGGTGGAGGTGGTGGTGTTAGTGACTTTTGAGCACTTTGCTAAAAAAAAAGTACTTATAAAATATAGGATTCTGGCCAAATGAGAACTACTTTTTTTTTATAGTCCCAAAACTCGCTTCCGAAAGAATTGTAACAACAAAAAGTCTTAGTGTTATGTGTTTGTAGTGACTTTTTTTTTTAAACTCAAACCCGTGGCTAAAAGCATTAAGTTTAAACATCTCATCTGTTGTGCTTTTGTTTTTCGGTTTGCTTTGGTGGTACGAATGTTTGCGACTATTCTCTCTCGCACAACGTTAACTGAGCATCGTGTCTGTTGATCTGAAAAGAAAGGGGGAAAATATTCTTTCATACGAATTTTCCTTTTTTTGGTTGGAGAAAAGACGGCTTATGAACTGTATAAGTGCAGCAGTTTCTGTACAGCGCGGCGGCATGATGCCGCGAATTCCTTCTCCTTGTCCTTGAACCCCCGCGGGCGGTCGTTGACCCTGCAGAGTTCTCGCAGCTTCCTTCTCCGCCTGTCAGAGATTTTCTCTCCCCTTACAGGCCGCGCGGGCCCTGTGTACGCCAGTTTATTGATTGCGATTTTATCATCTTTGTGTTGATGGTGTGAAATAAAGTCTTAGTGTTATGTGGTTGTTAGTGACTTTTACTGAGCACATGCTAAAAGAAAGTAATGTGATCAAAAAGAGAACTTCTTTTTTTTTTTTTTTTGTAAACGATATATCTCTCTCTACGCGCGGAGGAATATCATGATTATTATTATTAGCAGCCCAATCAAAATAGTGCTAATGCGGACTTTTTT